>NC_056733.1:1946375048-1946402548 GCF_019279795.1 Protopterus annectens
TCTGAGGGTCATGCTGCTCAACGCTAAAAGTCTAAATCTCAAAATGCACTCACTTGAAGCACACCTTAAAATGGAGAACATTGACATTTGTACTGTAACAGAGACCTGGTTCAAGACAGCAGAAAGCACCCCTGCACACCTCCACTACTAGGCTATAACTCATTCCACAAGTTTTGGCCCCAGAACTTGGACCGAAGCTCCAAAGGTAGTGGTGTTTCCATATTCATAAAAAATGCACACACCTCCAGACTGGTAGCCCAACATAACACATCTGAGATACTTCAGGTGCAGTTAACATTGGGTAAGACAGCGATTCAGGTCGTTATATGTCCCCAACCATGTCCCAAGACTCACAGTTCATGTTCCTAAGCACCCTGGAGAATATTAGGGTCCAACCTAACAGTCTTATACTGGGCAATTTCAACTGTCCCTCCATTAACTGGGAAAACTACTCATTTACCAATACACTTGCCCAACGTTTCCTGGAATTCATTAATTACAATGCCCTGGACCAGCTTGTTCTTACCCCCACTAGAGTTAGCAACATCCCTGACCTGGTCATTTCTAATATGGGCAACCATTGCTATACTCAACTCCTCCCTGGTTAGATCCGGCCACAAACTAATTAATTTGGAAATCAACATCCCTTCCACCCACCCCCCACAAAGGTAACCACCATGAAAAACTTCTCCAAGGCTAACTTTGGTCTCATAAAACAGAGGTGGCTAACTTCATGGCACCCATAGAAATGGAGAATAGTTGCATGACTGCTGAATCATACACCAATGCACTGTATGAACACATACACATATGCATGAATCTCACCATACCCAATAGAACTAAGATGCTCTCCTCCAAAAAAACAGGAAGTCAGCCTGGTGGTCCCCTGCCATAAACAAACTCTATAACAAAAGGAGGAAACTGATGTGGAATAAGGTGAATTCCCAAGACTGGAAAAACTCCCTTATCAGTCTCAACAAAAAGTTGAGATCCCTCATCATATCCTCTAAAGTTAAATAGGAAAACAGAATTGCAGCAGATAGTAAAGACAACCACAAGGCCTTCAATAGTTATGTAAAGAATCTCCACGGCAATACCCAGATTTGTTCTGAGCTACTGCACAATGTTACCACCTATACTGAGCCAACAGATATTGCCAATATACTGGCCAACAGATTCAGTGCCAACTTTACCCCTCTCCCCCCCAAAGGACCAAACACAATTGCACAGGTTAAAACAGCACTGACCAAGGCCAAGTATACAGCTTCTGCGGGACCTGATCATATCCCTGGCTGTGTTCTACATGAAGTACCTCACCTGTGTGCCCTGTTCAATCACAGCCTCACCTCAAGATTTATCCCTACCAAATGGAGCACTGCTACAGTCATCCCTCTCCACAAAGGAGGAGCGAATACAGACCCTGGAAAATATTGCGTCATTAGCCTGGTGAGTCTGATATGCAAAGGTATGGAATACATCATCATGGACCTAATAAGCAAGGATTTAGGGACTCTACAAACTCAGTATCCCACACAGTTTGGTTTTGTGAAGGATATATAAACTTAGTCAACTTCTTTGAGTCAGTCACCAGAGCTGCAGATGAAGGCAAGGGGGTTCATACAGCCTACCTTGATCTGGCCAAGGCCTTTGATACCATTCCCCACTCAGGAATCATAGAAAAACTCACTAAGCTGGGCATCAACCCCTATATCACTAGGTTGGTTGAAAATTGGCTCACAAATAGAACCCACAGTGTGAAAGTAGCTGACTCCAAGTCAGACTGCTGATCAGTCATGAGTGGAGTCCCACAGGGTTCAGTCCTGGACCCTCTCCTCTTTGGTATCTACTTCTCTGAAGTCCAGGCCAACATGAAGGGACTCTGGCTGACAAAGTTCACTGATGATTGTAAGTCGGTAGATGTTATTAACTCCCCAAGTGATTTTGATATTCTACAGAAAGACCTCACTGAGACCAACGACTGGTTTCAGAACCATGGCCTTAAGCTCAATGCCAAAAAATGTATCGTCATCCCCTTTTTGAAAAACCCGGTTCCCATGAATTACCATACCACAACAATGGTAGTCCACTAAATACAGAAGGTGTTATAAAAGATCTGGGAACACAGGTTTACACCAGCCTGTCTTTTGACCACCACATTGCCACTGTGGTCAGAAAGTCCTTCTATGTAGCACATCTTATTACTAAGGGTTTTGCATCCAGGAAGAAAGAGGTCATTGTATCCCTTTACTCTTCCCTCATTAGGTCAGTCATTGAGTACAATGCCCCATTTGGCATGTACCTCACTAGACACCTGTAACAACTGGAGAGGCTGCAAAAGTACCTCACAAAGAGGACCCTAGGCCTTAAACTTTTGTTGTGTATGGATAGACTCAAAAAACTCCAACTATTCTCTGTCTCATATTGCCTACTTAGAGGCTATCTCTGCTTGACTTACAAAGTCATGTCTGACCCATCTCTCTTACAAATACTACATCTAAAGAAATCCCAATCGCTCCGCACCACAAGCTCCAGAGACCTCAACTCATTACCACAATCAACATAACATGCTGTAGGGACAGGTTCATAACCCAGAGGCTGCCCATGCTATGGAATAGACTTCCATTACATGTCAAGCAGAGCACCTCACTGGCCCTCATCAAGAGAAATCTTGATGAGTGGATGGGAAATAGAAAATTCACCCCGAGGATCACTCGAGTGGCTCAATCAACAGAGGCACTCGAACTAAGGTGGGATGGCACAATGCCAGGGTAATCCTATGGGCTAGGCTTGTAAAGGCTCCCGGGCCATTAGCCTAGTATACACCTATGAACCTATGGGTGTCATCATCCACAGCTCCAGTGCATAGCCAGTATCCCCCACCAAATGACCATACAGGATTCCCCCACTGGCAAATGCCTGGACAGCTGTGATGAATGCCAGATGTGGGAGTTGTGATAGCTTTCAGGGCTGCCAGCACACACATTCATGATAATGCCCTGGGCATTGCACATGACCTGACAGTTGATGGGGGGGAATCCTTTGTGGTTTATGTAGGCCCTACCCTGTTCATTGGGTGGTGATTTGATGTAGATGTGCGTGCAGTCTATCACACCCAATACCTCTGGGTATTCTGCTACATGATGGAAGAGACACATATTGCTGGTTCTCTCCTCATGGGTGTTGGGGAAGTAAATGTGCTCACCAGCATGTGGTAGCATGGCATCTAGGAACTGATGGAGTACCCTGGATGCAGATCCCTATGAGACCCCCATGATGTCACCAGTAGGTCTTTGTAAAGTATCTGTAGCTGGAATACTTAAGGCTATACATATCTTGGTATCCACTGGGATGGGTTTCCCTCTGTTGATTCTAGGTCTGGGTTGAGGCCAGCACAGCTCAGTGATTTGCTGAAGTATTTCACTGTCCACCCTGTAACGCTCTACTATCTCCATGTCATGTAGCCCCTGGTAAGTTGCCCTGGGTCTTAGCACTCTTCTCCTCCTCCTCGGTCTGTGGCGGTTGCCAGCATTATCATCCTCTCCATCCTCAGCCTCTAGCACATACTGATGGATCAAAGCAATGGCAGCCCATAACATTTTTTTCAGTTAAAATTCCCCCACATGTGTACACCAGTGGTGAGGAGTTTGTGGGAAAAAACAGACTGTAAGGTGTTTCCATAGTTTATACTGTTGTGCTGCAGATGCTCTCTGTATGACTGGCTGACTATGATACAGTCCACCTACTAGTTATGTAATTTGCTCTTGAGTGCTTTTATTCTATTTTACATTTTTTTCCCTTCCATTTCCACCCATTTTAACCCCTGAGGCATGCCAAAAAAACCCGGTGCCCAAATGTAAACAGTCCTGCTATTTCCAAGTTTTTTTGTTTGTTTGTTTTAGACCCGGTGTGCACTATGCATACATATTTAGCTAATGTAAACATGAAGAAATTGCCCTCCCTGAGTGCAAACATGCTCTTCATTACATAGAATAAGTCAATATAGCCAAAGACACACCCCTTTGCTTAGCTGTGCTTAGCTAAGCTTATCTGGGCACCATAGGGCTCCAATGTGCTTACACCATGCATGACACACACCCTTTTCATGTCTGTTGCTCCCCCTACTTACACAATCATGTTATAGCACCTGCATGGTTAGGTGCAGTTTGGCACTTAGAAGATTTTTGTGATTCAGTAAATTTCCCCTCATTTGCCTACCCCACTGCCTTAGTCCATAGTTACTGCACAACCCCAGAGCCTTTCCCCTTAACAACCACTGTTCCCTGGTATTGTTTTGATTTTGCATGCCACAGACTATAATGGCAAAATGCAGATTTCAATTAAAATTTACTTTTCACCTTTTTTTTTATTTTCAGCACAATCCTATTTGTGTTCTGCTGCCCTATGCTTAAATGGCCGAGATAAGGCCAAAAAAAACAACTTTTATTTTTATAAAAATGAAACACTTTTCCATGTCAATGGCCATATATTTTGTCATTGGCATGCCTAGAGAATATAATACATACTTTTTTTTTGAGCTGTCATGTCTCCATTTTCATTTTTGCAGAAATGTATTTGGCTAGTAGCCAAATACATTTCTGCAACTAACACTATTCTTGCACAGATACCTGCCTATCTCCTGAATTGCTAATTCACCTCATTTGCATGGTTTTCACCAGCAAATGAGGTAATTATCATTTTGCAGTGGTGCCCATGCAGGAATAGTGTATGGAAGGCTTGTGCACTTTGAAAGAGTAGGTTACTGGATTGCTCAGCGGCCATATTCCATGCAGGAGCGGCTACACTGATCCTGCATGGGAAAATTAGCTTATCGAATCCCAGGGATTATGTTATGACATCATCTAGATGGTGGATGGTCTACTAATAAGGATCTGGCCTTAGGATTGCAAAGTATGGTCATGTGCTGTTCATGTAGCTAAACAATTTGAAAATTACATTCTTGCCAACACTGTGTTTAGAAACATTAACAGTAATGGAGAGAGCATCCATTCCTCTGACAGTGTGACAGTGTCATGTAGCATACAGCTTCTGTGAACACAGCCATATTTGTTGCTGTACAGAATGGATGCAGTAAGGTATGCGTGAGGACCATGATATACCTTGTAAAAGTGCACATCACTAGGAAAATGACATACGCTTTTTTCCTGTTCTCCATTACAGCTGTTAGTCTGCCCATCTCACTCCCTCAAAATATGAGGATGATGTTGATCTAGAATTAACTTTAATGTTTCATGAGAAAAGAGACCTTCATAGCACTTTCACAAAATATACAATATTAGTCAAAAAATGCTCAGACATATAACGGGGTTTAACAAATTTTACTGCACCTGTGGTTAAATAGCTGATGGTAATGAAACTTTATGGATTATGGATATGTTAGTAGGAATTTGATGTATAACTGAGTAATTTGCAACCATGCTCAAAATATATGTTAAGATCAATAGGTGTAATATGCTTCTCTAAATAAATGCTATGGGGATATTAAAGCAAGATAAGAGGTTCGAATACATGTGACCTCTGACTGATTTGAATTCACAGTATGGCAAAATGCAGACATGCTATCCTGTTTCCTTGCCATCAGAGCTAACACCCAGCATGTTACTTTTAAACAAACGTGCTGTTCTACAAATCCTGTTGTTAAAAAGCTGATGTTAGATTGTTACAGATTACAGCCATATTCGTAGCAATTCAAAGAATAACTCAGTAATTTGTAACCATGCACAACATAATTAATATCAAGTATTGGAATATGGTTCCTCCAAAAATGCTATGAATGATGTTAGCCATGGTAACAGTTACAGATATATGTTTCACATATGTGGATTAGAACTTATAGCATGCCAAAATTTAGAAATGGTGGCCAGCTGCCTTTTGTGCTAAGTTAACAGTCAGTACATATTGCCCAAAACAAACAGGTACTGCTCTACAAATCCTGATGGTAACATGGGGATATTACTAAAGCTTTACGGATTATGAACATATTCATAGGAATTCCAAGACTAGCTCATTATGTCATAACCATGCACAACACAAACATTAATATCAAATATTGGAATACCTGTTTCCAAAAAATGCTATTGGTGAATTTAACCAAGGTAACAGGTACAGATAAATGTCACCACTATCTGGATTAGAACTTCGAGCACACCAAAATTTTAAATGTTGACTAGGCATTTTATAGAACAAGCTAACATTTAGCAGGGGTTTCATTTTAGGATGTAGGTACTGCAGGTGTTTATTAGAAGTCCTACACAGAATGAATGAATACTGAAATGCAAACAATTGCTGGACATTTATTGTAAAGGAATAAGAGCTATGAAGACATAACTAACAGCATATGTATAAAGAGTTGGACAGGCATTACTTTTTAGATTAAATAAATGTGTCTGTGTAATTTCTAAGGAAAAATTATGTAATGAAGTTATATACATGTTTTATTCAACCATTTAATGGTGTAGTAGGTGATACTGTAGGACTATAACAGAAAACTATGAAGTGCACAGTCATCCACAGCCTAAGTGCTATAAGTATTAGTGATGCATAAGGACAGTGACTATGTGAAATTATGTAAATAGATGTTGTAAAACATGTACCTCTACAAAGGACATAATTATGGATATTATACACATTATTAAATAAACAACATGGGAATTGAACTCACAGTTAATAGGACAGCATTTACCAACTACACTTAAGTAAGCTCATGAACTAATTGTCATAGCAGTTGGTAAATAGTTGGAAAAACATCTATCTGACATGGGACTGAGAAATATCTGTAAACTCCATAGCATTACTCAGGTATGTGTAGAATATTTACACTAACTGTACAAATCTATGGGCTGCCTCTGCACCTCTGTTACCCTGCTTTGAAGCTCCTTTGCATCCCTCTGATGCAGTTCATCATAGCGGTGATGAACCTGCACTCCAGTGTGCTAGATCTTCACCCTCCGTTAATATTTCCTCACAATCCAGTTCCATATGTCAATCTTGGCAAAGTTCCACCCTCTGCTCCAATCCAGTGAACACAATCAACATCTGAGTCATCTTTTCATTGGTCCAATTGGACCCATGGACACATCTCAGCTTCCCCAAAATAACCTTTGGAATCCTCAAGTTGAAAAAGTCTGGAAAATGCAAACAGAGAGAAATGCTCACTCAGGTACCACTCAGTATATAGTTAGCAATGGCCTGATCAGTAAATTTATCAAAATCTATATTTGAAAGTGCACTGATGTCATGTTATCAGATCATTGGAAGATAACGGGTACATGCCACACGTGGTACCATTTATCAATACCTATTGGCGTTTTACACAGTATACCTTGGTGTTTCTGAATATAAAGCTAATTTATGCTGATGTGTGCAAATGGAATTCAAAAAACTTAAATTTTAATGAACCTTGTTAATTATATATGGCAAAAATGGTACTTAAATGTGGTTGCAAATTAGGTGCACTTTGATTCTGTGATTTAGAGTGAGAGTTACATTGGCAATTGGTAGCATTTCTATTTTGGTGATTGGTAAATCTCTTACAGTTAGTCATTTCTAAAGGGACATGTTTAAATGTTTACTCAAAATGTTATCTTTAACAGAAGCTGTTATAAGTTACTGGAGTGACATTATCTTGAACTTTCTACATATAAGTGTTGCTATTTAAAAAAATTGTTTTCAGTCCCATATGCATTTGTATAGACAGACTTCCATTGCAAATGTCTATAGTATATGAAGTCTGATTTATGGATCATCTTCAGTTGTTATTGGCAATTCCTTGCACTTTGTGATGTAACTACAGAAACCTACAAATTCTGACACTATCTGCATCTGTTATGTGAGGTTGCTATTACGGATATTTCATAATTTATGTCTCCTAACAAAACTGTTAAAAACATGGGATGTTGTGTTTATGAACATGTTTTCAAAGATGCATCTTAAAAAATGTATTATCACTACTGGCTCAGTATAGTAAGGATCTGTACTGTCTATTCCCTGGCTAAGGATCCTGAGATCTACCATTTTGCATAATTTCTTTAAATTGTGACTTGTAGCATTTGAACGTGATATGTAAGCAGACTCCTGTGGCATGATGCTGCTGTCTTTTGATCTCCATACAGCATATATATGTATATATATATATATATATTTTTTTTTTTTTTATTTTATTTTACATTTGTTGACCGGGCTAGTCCAACTGGATTTATGTCCATTTTCAGTGGAGGCCCGGGGAGAAAAGCTCCAGAGGTACAAAAAATTTTTACAAATACAAATAAAACATAGTACAAGTGTGTTATGCAATGGGAAGAATGAAATGTAATCACATATATTATAGATCTTAAAGAACTAAATAAGCTAACTTAGAAAAAAAGGCCTGTGGAGAAAAGATCCAGGGCTAAAACAATTTTACATTTACAAATATTGCATAGAACTAATGTGATTATATAATCACTTATATTATAGTTCGTGACTAACTAGAAAAGGCTAAATTAGAAAGAGATTAAGTTAGAGGTTAACTCTTAGCAATACAAAAGGAAGGTCAGAAATGTTAAAATGAATAATGTAATATTTACAAAGATAAGGGAAATTTTGTTAGTTTTAGAGTTGAGGTAGATGCAAGGGTCAAAGTGGTTAAGGAAGGTTTATGATAGAGTAAGGTGCAAACAGGTTAGTCTGGGTTGGTACAAGAGCAGAGCCAGAATTTATTAAAGTGTCTTAATAGTTGTTTCTTAAAGAGTGGAAGAGTGGACAAAGAAGAGATATATATATATATGTGTGTGTGTGTGTGTGTGTGTGTGTGTGTGTGTGTATTTAGTCAAGGGTTATAATCCCACTCAAGAACTACAAATCTATTACAAGCTATGTTGATTTTACCAATGTTATATATGAAAGCATTGATGTTATTTTTAATATGCCATATTAGCATTTATCAAACACACAGTCTTATACAGACAATTTCATTGCACAGGAATGCATACTGTTTATGAAGATATATGCTATTCACAGAATAAAATGCATAAATAGGCTCAAACATGAATACTATAATGTGTGCATTATTGTCTTTCAGATGGCCAACCATCCTAGGGATGACAAATTCTCCACCCAGGAAAATGACATCATAATTGATGTTCTCCATCAACATGGAAGGAGACTCCTAGTCCATTCAGGTGATGCTGTTTGTAGAAATGAAATCTGAAAGGACCTCAACAACATGATCAATGCAGTTGGAGGCCACAACCATTTCTGTGAAGTCTGTAGGCAGTGCTGCTTGGACATGGTCATTCGTGCAGCCAACAGAGTGACACGTTATGAGAGACTGAGGGATGCCACCAGTGGTGGACCCCCACTGCCCCCTCAGATGAAATCACAATACGTCTGGCCTCACTGCATACAGGAAGAGGGGAGTGATGCATTCCTGGTGGTGGGATTGACACTGGAGTTCCAGGCTGAACATGTATGTCTTTCTTTCCATTACAAGGCTGTGTAGTGACACAATCACTGCATATTGCTGAAGTGTGTATATTCGTGTATTGCTGTTTTTGATTTACAGCAGTAGATTTGAGCCATGCACACACATCCATACAGGGTGAAGATGATGAACATATGTCTAATGACATATATAGATACAACTGAAATACAGACAGAGCAGCCAAAACAACATTTGTAACAATTGTTTGCATTAATATTCACAGGTCCATCTACTTCAGGACTAAACCAGGGATCAGAAAGTGAGTCTCCCTATAGTGTTACTGTGAACTCTACCTTGTTAGTGCCTAACCCTTTTTTCATGGCACTGCTGTTTAATGTTATATTGTTGTTTTCCTGCCATTGTATACTAAATGTACATCTAGTGAAGGGCCAAGAGGTGCATTTTCAGATGCAGACAGAGCAAGCATTTTACAGCAAAACTGCCATAGTTTTCATAAATGTGTAGCACATGTGATACATGACATGTATGTCAATATTTTTCAGTCATACCTTTCCACCTCTTATCCTAAGAAATCTGGACAAAGCCAAAAATAATGGGGGGACAAAACCCCAAAAAAGGGACACATTTTAAATATTGCTCATATAAACATTGAAAGTTGCTAGACTAAAATATCTTGTGTTACTTTGCATCTTCTGAAGGATATGAAGTCTGAAACTCAAATGCCTGTCATTATTTAGTGAATTCAGTCCTTAGCGATTTGCCACAAAAATCCAGAAAATCACAAATGTTATGAGGAACATACCAAAAATATTAGGCAAAAATCTAGACATTCTGTGAAAATCTGTACATTTGAAAGGTATATTGTCAGTACAGGCCTATCTGTTGTACAGCTGCAAGGACCATCACATGGCTATTTGCAGTCCATGTTACTGTGCTGTTTATATGATGCTGTCAGTATTCCTTTTGCTAAATTCATGACTGTGCTTTTTCTCTTTACTTTCTCACTCCAGGATTCACAGTACAACCCAAATCCTCTCTACAGCAGGTGTCTGTCAGTGGTATGCTATTAACTATGTCTCACCTGTCCTTGATAATTCTGTAGTTAACTTCCATTAATACTTTGTCATTCTTACCATTCTTGTGCCAGTAGGCATCAACATCCTCAAGTGCACATATGAGTTGCATGTGCATGTCACACATTCTGTATGTTTTAACTGTGTTCACCTGATCAATAGTGTAAATGATGTGATCAGTAATGCAGTTTTTTGCACTACACTAGTTGAAGTTCATCTCTCTTTAACACCGCCACCTTCCCTTGATTTGTTGCTAGGTGTGTGTTTCTTTTATTTATCACATATGACTGCTGGAGAGATTGCTATGTATCCCAGAGACTACCCCGTCTTTGGCACAGGCTCCCAATACATGTGAAGCAAAGTTCTTCCCTAGCCCAATTCAAGTGCAATTTGGACAATAGGTTGGGAAACCAGAAATTCATCCCTGGTTTGGCACCTATGTTTCTAATGGACACAGGCAACCTGTAAATGGTTCATCTTCCATGCCCGTGGTTACACTTATCATTGGTATCAGAACTTGTCAGATATCTGGGATGCATAGCTAGGTTTAATAAAGCCCTTGTGGGCATTAGCCTAGTAAACACCTATGAACTTATGTCATGTATGCAGGCCTTGTAAACAAATTATAGACTTCATTTGTGTAGATTCCATGAAGCATACATACAGCAGACCACATGTAAATTGTCATGTCATTATTATTTGTAATATTGCAGTGAAATATATATGCCAAATGTTTTTGATGATATCCACCATGTAATGTAAACACATTGTCCTGATCTGTGTCTTGTATCTTGTAGCACATCAACTATCTGGATCATCCAGCAGCCCAAGGTTTTCAAGATGTGTTTCAGAATGGTAGTATGGAGAGGATCTTGAGTTGTTTGGAGAGTCCATCCATAAGGGTGATAGTGCTGTTGCTGCAGATGTAGCCCCAGATATGGAGGTCCACTTGTCTAGCCATTCATAAGATTCTAACACAATGGATGTTGAACATGGTGAGGCCTTTAACCAACGCACCACAGATGAGAACACTGCTGATGGCAGTTCCACCCAACAACCAGAAGCAAGTCATCATGGCAGACGTAGGTGAGCAGACGTTGTGCATTCCAGATGTCAGATGATGCCTTTCTCCAGCTTCAGGCAAATGAATGGTCACAGCAATAACATCACTCAGACATCAGTGCACCCATACCACAGATTGTATGGCACACCAGGAAGGACAACACCACAGGCATGGAGAGATTGTGGCTACATTGGCCACTCAGAATGAAAGTCTCCTAGCTGTAGGATGTTTGGTGAAAACCCTGGCCTCTACAGTAGTGCAGCAGTACTGTACTACCAGCGGGATTCTGCACTCCCTGACTGTGCTTAGCAGGTTGCAACCTGGGAGAGTCTGTCCACCTGTCCACAGAACCATCATTGGAGATCAAAAGTAACTTCACACATCTTATTAATCCTTTTATAATGATTGTTTTGCTTATGTTAAAATGGTTTACTAACAAAATGTGGAATGGCACTTATGCGAAACTGCGATGGTCAAAAGCATGTTTTCCCGATTCCAATATGCCAATCTGGAAATGTTCGAATCCTCATAAGTGAATGGTTGCATGCTTTTGCTAATATGGGATCGACATTCTGATAGATTGTACTACAGTGGGGATTGGGAAATTTACCCTTTTCTTCACTGCAGTACGCTTTTAGAGTTGGAATATATAATATGCAAGGGGTGTGGGGGTGCAGGGGGGCTTCCCTTCCTGCAAAGATGTTATGATTAACAAGGAATTTTGACATTGGAACTTCTGGTGTTTGATTGACGATTCCGTGATTACCATTTCTGACATTTTGGAAATTCGGATAATGAATTTGATCAAAAAGTGGAAAATTGTTTTGATTTTCCCCATTTTGATAGTAAACCATTAAAATAGGTACTTTTACTTCTTATTCTATACAAGTTTTGAAAAGAACTAAACAAGGTTGTCCTCATTATCTTCTGCTTTTTACCCTAATTATGGAACCATTTGTTAATTTTCTCAGATCAATTGCAGATGTAAAAGGTATTAACATAAATGAGAATTCAAATTCTAAAATTCAACTGTTTGCTGATGACATCCTACTGTCATTAAATGACTATAATAATTCTCTATCTGCAGTTTTCTTAGCAATGGATATATTTCAAAGAAAATCTGGTGTAATATTTAACAATGACAAAACAAAAATCCTACCTACAAAATACAAATTAGAATATAATCAAAAATAAATTCATTAAATATAGTGTTAAAGAGAGAAGAAAATGAATTATTTAGGAATAATTATAACAGATAAAATTAAAGCTATAATAAATTATAATTATACTTACAGTATAAACAATATAAAGAATCTAATAGACAAATGGAATACAATTTTCTTCATGATGAAAAAGAGGTTATCTATAATCAAAATGATTATCTTACCAAAAATCTTGTATATTATACAATCACTATTATTACCCATCACAAAAAGTTGGTTGTATTAAAGGATTTAACACTGTAATTTTGATATTTCTCTGGTATCTTAGTAAACCAAGAATTGCTTTATGCCATCATACGAGTGATTGGGCAGGTGGAGGGAGAGGGCTACCAGATCTAGAATTATATTCATTATCATCAATTATAAAAACAATATTTCTTTGGATTAATAACACTTGCACAACTAGTGGAAAGACTTTTTTAGGAAATATTTTTATAAACTCTAAACATAATAGATATTATAATAATTATCTCATACTAAATAACAGTCTACTTTGGTTATTAAAGGATTACTTTATAGGAAAAAGTCACCAAACAAGTGACTCTGATATCATTTCTACTATATTAAACACTTAAAAAAAATTATATATAGAAACTTGGTGCACAAAGCATGGATCTTCCTTATATTTCCTATGGCATATATCCAAAATAATATCGCTACCATTAAAGTTAGAAAAAATGATCACATTTAAAGAGAAAAATCTGCTATATCGGTTTCAATTAATGAAAGATGAAAAGGTACATTCTGTTGATTATATTAAAAGCAAATATAATTTAGATAAAGACAAGTGGCTAGATGTCCAATCTTCAGACAATATGAAGAAGGGAAGATTATGTTAATGCAACCAAGGATAAGAGATTAAATCCCAAAATTAACTGAATATCTAATATTCTTAATGCAACAAAACACATTAGGACAGGGTCTCATATAAATTATATAGAGTTGTGAGGGGAGATAGAAAAAGTTGCAATGACAATTATTGGAATTATTTTACCATAATTAATAATAGACCTCAGAGTGAGAAAAACAATTCTAATATCTTCTAAACATACCACTTCATCTCCTATATCTCTTAGCTGGAATCTCTTTACTTAAAAAATTTGAATAGATCTTTCTTCACATCACATAAAACTGAATTAATGTTCAAGCAGAAACAAGTTTGTTGGACATGAAAAGAAGAACTTAAAGTTGATTGGCAACACATGTTTCTTGACTGCACTGTCTTAACACCTTATTAGAATAACATTAATTTCTTTTTACAGGCTGTTTTTTTTTTTGGAGATAAATTTGTTTCATATAAATCACTAATCCTTTTTGACACTCCTACTCCTATATGTGTTAAAATGAAATATCACATTTTGTGGTCTACACTATCTATAGTGAGAAAGGTTATAACCTATAATTGGAAGAACAAATCTACACCCTCCTTCAAAGAATGTATAAATATTACAACTGAAGTCTGCTACCTGGAAATCATTACAATTAAGTCAAGAACAAGCAGGATTACCTCTTGCTACAATGCATGGACAAAACTTACTGTAGATATCTGCTTGACAAACAAAAATAACTGTATTTTAGATTTAATGTATAATAACTTGAATGACTTGATGGTTAATGGACACTTTTGTAAATATTTGTTTTTTATTTTCTGTGTGAGGTTTAGTCGAAATTTTTTCAATTATTATGTTCACAAATCTCTGATTGTAAATATTGTTGTGATTATTTTACAAAATGAAAATCCAGCAAAAACTTAAAAAAAATTGCTGTCTGTGTTCCAACCTGCACAGAGTTCAGTTGCTAGCCCATCTTTGTGGTCCCACCAGTCACAAGGCCATCAACTTGCATTCATGCTCCTTCACCTCAACATAGTATTGCCACCGCGTCAATCCCCTTTGTGGAACAACTAGGGTAACACATGCCTGGACATGGTCAGGGCGGGGAGGACCCTGGTGTGAGACATCAGTAAGGCCATCCTCAACTGCGTCAGAGTGTGTCCAATAGTGTAGTACACATAGTTGGCTCATATTATTAAAATAACACCGCACTCTGACATGTATCTTCTGAAATTAAACTTTCTGCATTATGTTCTTGCATGGTTTCCCTTTTTTATTATTATATTATAGAGATATGCATGTGTAGCACTGATGTGTATCTGTATAGTCATGTATATGTGGCTTGTTATGACTCAAAAATTTGGGTCAGATGCTGCTGTGTGCTGCCTGGGCCTACACTTTTGGTCACACCCTATGTTGCCTATGTCTGTGACTTCTGTCCCCTATGTCCTCTGCTCCTCCTCTGATAACTGTGTGATGTCCTCTTCAGACATTTGGGGTTCTTGAGATAGTTCACCCACACCTGCAGCTGGAAGACTGCCATGTGATCTGATTAGTATGTTCTGCAGCATGCCATACACTATTATCATCTGTGTTGCCTTTTCAGGTATGTATTGCAGTGCAACACTGGATGTGTCCAGACATCTTAATTTAGCTTGTAATACACCAAATACATGGTCTGTGGTGTTTCTGATTGTTGTGTGTGCTCTATTGTAGGCCTCTAATGCTGGGATTGGATGGCTTATGGTACAGGATCATCAGCCATGGCTCAAGTGGATAACCACAGTCACCTGATGTGGGCAATAACAACACTTTTAGTCAGAATTCATATTTGTTGTGAGGGGTATCCTTAACTTGTCTCCTAGCTAGGTTCCTGTACTTACTCAGTTGCAGTCCCTTAGGTATTCCATCTTGCTGGAATGCAGCCAAAGTCCACTTTAACTCCAAATGGCAGTATCATGGACACTTCTAGGGTGTGTTGCCACAAGGTTTCATATGCTGCCATCTGCTACGTGCATAACTCGGCAGTTGCTGGATGGCCATCTGTTTCTGTTCATGTATCAGACTGCTTCAGGACGACCTGGTGTCTTGATAGGTATGTGCGTGCAATCTATTGCATTGAGTACATGTTGGAAGTTTGCAGTGGTATAGAACTGATGAATTACAGTTCTCCGCTCCATGGAGGTGGAAGGAAAATGTATGTAGTCATTCGCCTTGCTGCAAAATGCTTCCAGGAATTATACCATGATATACCTGTCAGCTGTCTGTGATACACCCCCAGCATCCTCCATGTGTCTCTGGAATGTAACAGAAAGTTTCATTTTTATATACTTTTTGATTTTTTGCTTCAGATTTTGCCATAATCTTTTGTTTTTGCTTGAATTCCTTAGGGTCAGTAAAGGATGTGTCAAGGATTTCAGAAATGGAGTCTGCATGACTGCCACATTTGAGATGAGTTGTATTTGCATGATGTGTTTTGGAATCAGACTGGTGTATGCGGAATGCCTAATTATCCTATTTTGAATACTTAAGTATTCAGTCTGCCTTCAATGTGTCTTCTGAAATTGTGTCTGCAGCAAGTGCTCTGAAGTTTTCCTTCAGCATTCTGCACTGTCCATAAAACGGTTCCTTGAACTTTATGGAATCTGGCCTATGATTCTCTTGAGAATAAGTATTTCAAGCAAACCCTTCAGCTAAGTTATTTCTAATCAGAATATAAATCCAGTTTCATATCCTTCTTCTTTAAAAGATTGACTGAATTCAGATTATTCCTTCTATAGGTTTTATTGAGATGAATAATTTTTGTCTTTGTTGACTTCTCAGATCCAGTTCTTGAGATGTAAGATTGCAATTCAAAATGGAAAAAAAAACTTTTAAAATCAAACAAGTGAAAAAGAATCGGATTACTAAATCCATATCCTAAAAGTATTGCTAAGTCCAAATTTGTCTGAATACTGATTCTAATAGAGATATTTCTGTATGTTAATATGGATGGTTAGTTCTAGGAGCAGGGAACTCTTGAGACAGCATAATAATATTAAAAGAAGAAAACAAGAAATGCTTCTATACTATTCTGAGTGTTCCTGCCTAACTTCACTTCCATGCATCGAACTCATCAGAGTTCTTGTGCTGCAGGACACCAAACACGTACCTAGTTTTTACACTATGATGGGAATGCCTGTGGCTTAGGACAAGTCATTGGGAAGGTTACACAAGGCAACTGTTTTCTTCAAAACACCATGTCAGGGTGCCCAGAAAGTGCTATATGAAACTGCCATGGAGGAGATAAAGCATTATCTTGCTTTTCTTCATGCATCACATATGTACTTTCTGACAGGTATGAACAGAGGATACCATTCTTCCCAATGTTCTTAAAAAATGTGGACTCTTTTGTAATGAATAGAATGCTGGCCTGGGAATCATACATGCAGTGTAATCACAACAACCTGTAGCAAAGCTGTTGTTTAAGATCCACTCTGCTAATCAAATATATAAGGAACAGTTGCATACTCAGCCACTTCAAGTCTTACCACAGGTACTCAGAAAGTTAAAATAAAAGAACAAAAGTTCTTGAAAAGTAGGATTCAAATGTTTAAAAGATAAGAGGATTTTTTATAAAGTATTGAGTGCCCAAGAAAACAGAGCAAAAGCTTATAGTGCAAATTCAGTGGGAAATTGTTGAATTGTTCCATCATATTTTTTTTTGGGGGGGGGTTGGCTCTTAGTAGTTGCAAATCAATCTGATTCATGGATTTGAGGTTCTTTTTTATATTTATTGGAATGGTTTGTGATTTAGCAATTTTTATATTGTATAAGTCAATGATTGGTAATTGTTTTCTTACATTGATGAAAGTGAATAAAATTATAAAAAAAATTATAAATGTGCCCAAAAATCTGATTCAGTATTATCATCATCATCATCATCATCATGAATGCCCTTTTTACCATTTTCTACATGGGGCAGAGGAGTTGCTCCAGTCATTACCAACTTTCTCAGTTCAATGCCATTCTCCTACCTTTCTTGGTGTCATGCCTGACTGTCACAGGATTTCTCTCATACAGTCCATCCATCTCTTTCCAGAATGCCATTGCTTCCTCTTGCCTTCTTCATCTATATCCCAAATCTTCATCAACAGATTGTTTTATGCTTTCATGTACTTGGCACTGAACCACAGCAATCAGTTCCCTTTGACCTTCTTGCAATTGGAGTTACTTGGGCTTCTACTCTGATGTCCTTATTTCTTTATCTCTTACAAAATTTGTATCGTACAATCCATCTCAGTACTTCATCTCCATCACCTCTAGCTACCTCAACTACTCTGACTTGATGGCCACAGTTTCTGTAACATATAATAGCTCTGGTTGCATCACTGTTTTATACACCTGAATTTTTAGCTTTATTGGCATTTTTCTATAATACACTACCCCTGACACTGTGCCAGTTGGTTACAGACTCCTGATTCTACCTTAGATCCAGTAGTATAGCTAGGGTGAGGCAAGAGGGACAGATGTCCCAGGCAAAGTGTTGGGGGATGCAATTAGCTTATTCAGATCTCTCTTTAAAACAATATTGGCTTTTAAAAGCCAGTACATTTTCAGTCAAAACTACAAATGCACTGTAGTGCTCTGTATGTGATCTAAACTGTAGCAACTGCTTGCTATGTTGCTATAATTTAAAAAGAAAACCTGAGCACTGTAGCACTGCAAGCAGCCAGTCATGGTATAAACTGTAGCAACTATTTTCTGCAGTTTAAATTAAAGTTTTTTTTGTTTTTTTTTTTTAAAGAAAGTAAAATATGAGCACTGTAGCACTCGGTGTAGACAGGCTATAACCCAAAGTAACTGTCTGCTACAATTTAAAAATATTTTTTTTAGCTAAAATATGAGTGCTGACATGTTCTGTGCAGGCAGATGTAAATTATAGCAACTGCTTGCTGCATTTGTTTGTTAAAAAAAAAATATATATATATATATATATATATATATATATATAAAGAGAGAGAGACAAAGCGATATCTATGTGTGTGTGTGTGTGTGTGTGTGTGTGTGTGTGTGTGTGTGTGTGTGTGTGTGTGTGTGTGTGTTAAAGGAAGGTTGTGGGCAGGGCACAGGACCGAGACCTGAATAGCTGGGGCAGGATGGGGGTAGGGTATGTCATGCAGCTGTCCGCCTATTTGGTGAGCTTGTAGAATAAACATCCTTTAAAATTTTTTTTGTTGTCGCTTGCTTTATTAATTTGCTGGGGGTGGGTATGTAGATGTAACTGTAATAAGCTGATCCGTTATGGTTTCTTTTTTTTTTTTTAAAAGATTTTTATTAAAATTTGAATAAAGAAATATATTACATAAAGTATTCCATTTTTAACGATATTAAAAAAAACACAATCATTCTATATCTAACTAACAACATAACTATTTACAAATGACGTTCACATAAATGTTAAACTAGATTATTGATTTGTTCATATACAATCAATAATTTTCTAGCAAGTTTAGTAAATTTCACCACATATTAATTCTAGACATATTTCTATTAGTTCTTGACTTAATGGTCAAAAGTTCCAGACTGCAAACTTCAGTAAGAAAATTTTTAAATTCTTGAAACGTAGGGGAAGTTTCAGATTTCCAGTTAATTGTTATAATTTTTCTTGCAACTGCTAAGATAGTCCATATTAATGTATATTTGGATTTTTTAACACTTTGATGTATTGGAGTGTTAAATATAATTAAAGATTTAGAAATCAAGAAGTTATCTGTAAATAAACCTTGAAGAAAACTATTTATATTTTCCCAGTATTTTTTAGAAGACTGCAGTCATAGAACATATGAGACCAGTCAGCTTTTAATACTTCTTTGCATCTCCAACAATCATTGATGTTCTTATTCATTTTATTTAGAATGTGAGGTATTATAAATGACCTATGCATATATTTTCAGGTGTATAACTTCCACTTTAGGTAAGATGTAGTGTAGTAGGCTGATTCTAGTATATTTTGTTTGTCTTGATCTTTAGGAGCATAGTTATTAATTATATTGAAATATTCCCAATATTTATCAGTGTGAAAATTTGTATAATTTCTAAGTATTTTGTTTATGTGTGCTAATTTGTTTTTGTCAGTGTTTATATTTTGAATAAGTGTAGTCATAAATAAAATTATTTTAGGTAATGGATATATTAAATATTAAGGGATTAGATCCAAATTATTTATAATATATCATCTACATTCCTGTATGCAAAGCCATGAGTTAGAGTCAAAGTCATATTCAAATTTTAGTTCCACAACAGACTTTATCCTATCTTTGTCTATTAATTGAGACAAATAAACAAGATGTTTCTCTTTGAATAATAACATTTTTGTATTATCTGTTGTGGTTAATAATCCTTGAGTAAAAGCAATTGGGAAAAGAAGGAAAATCCATGTTTTGTAATTAGTGTATTTAAAAATAAAGTTCCTAAATGTTTTAAGGATGAGTAGCGAATAATTAGATTCATTTAACTTCTATGAATGTACTGTAAAGATATCTTTTAATACCCGCAGAATAGGATTATTTAACATTAGTGTTTTTTGAATGTTTAGTTTGTTAGAAGAGTCCCATGCTAACGAGATTAAATATTGTTTCCATTTAAAATAATATGTGTTATCAATTGGAAAAGAGACTATATTAATGATCGAGGATAGTGAATATAGTTCCAAGTTAGGAAATCTTATACCACCATTTTTCCAGTTATTTATATGATGTTGCAAAGCTATTCTGGATTTATTAGGATACCATAAAAATTTCAATAAGAAAGAATTAAATCTTTTAATTATCGTTTTAGAGGGAATTAATGAAAGTGATTGAATAATGTAAACCATTTTAGGAAGAATAGTCATTTTTATAATAGAAAGCCTTTCATCCATGGAAAAGATTAAATTATTCATTTTTTTTATAGAATCTTCAATTTTGCTTAAACAATTATTAAAATTTAATTGAATGATATATTTTATGTTATTGGTAATCACAATTCCTAAATATGTTATCTGATTATTTTGAGGTATAATTTTTTATACTTTTGTTGAATTGTGTTTTGTTTTAGATTAATAGGGATGATCTGAGTTTTATTGTTATTAAAACTTAAACCTGATATTTTTTGGAATTTATTAATATTTTTGAATATGGCAGGAATAGATCTGTAGTTTTCTCCTACTGTTATCAGAATATCATCAGCAAATAATTGAATTTTAGATGAAGTATCTAAATTTAACCTATGACCTTCAATGTTTTCATTATCTCTTACCAAATTGGCCCATGGTTTCATAATCAATGTAAATAAAAGGGGGATAAAGGGCATCCCTGTTTAGTCCCTCTTGTAATAGGAATGTTTTCTGATATGACAGTTCCAATTTTGATATATGCCTGACTCCCTTTATATAAGTTTGTTATAAGATTTATAAACTTATCTGAGAAATTCAACTTGTCTAGCAAAATAAATAAATAGTCCCAATTAACTGAATCAAAGGCACAATTTATATCTAATCCTATTAAAGTTAAAGTTTTATTAGAGGTTTTTGCTGAATCTATCAAAGTTATTGTTCTACTTATATTGTCATAAGTAGTTCTATTTACAATAAAACCTGTTTGATCATCATTTACTAGTGATGGCAAAAAACTTTTTAATCTCTCAGCGTATATGGACATAAACATTTTATAATCTATGTTTAATAAAGAGATTGGTCTGTATGAAGAACACTTAGTAGGATCTCTGTTTGATTTGATTATTGGAGAGATAAAGGTATATTTCCAAGAAGGGGGTATGAATGTGCTGCTTTGGGAAATATTAAATACTTTATGCAGAATATTTAAAGCAGGTTTAGATAATACTTTATATAATTCTGGGATAATGCCATCATTCCCGGGGGCTTTGTGTAATTTACGTTTTGTTATCTGGTTTTGTATATCTTGTAAAGAAATAGGTTTATCTATATTATTAGTTTGATCTCTTGATAATCTATATTTAGTATACTTTGTTATAAATGTCTTAATCAAATCTTTTGGATCCGTTATCTGGGAGTTCTGATTTATCTTATGAAATAATTCTTTGAATTCCAGTAAAATATTGTGCATATTAGACACAAGTTTCTTCTTTTTTGGGGAATAGATCTCCTTAATATGATTAAATTTATTAAGTCTTTTTGTTTTATTTGCTAAGATATTTAAAGATCTAGGGTTCGTTGAAAAGGTTATAAATTTTAATTTCTCTATTCTGATTTTTGTTTTATGGTTTAAGATCTCCAGGTATTTTGTATTTAGTTTACTTATTTCTTTCTCTTTGTTTTGTTTATCAGTATTACTATCTAAATTAAATTTTAGCTTGTCTAATTTACCTTGTAGATCTAATAATTCTTTGTCCCAGGATTTCCTTTTATTATTATACCACAAGAGAATTCTCCCATATAAGAAGGCTTTTAAGGCATCCCAAATATAAACTTCTGAAATATTATTAGTATTATTTAATGTGATAAAGTCTTGTATCTCTAAGAGTAAAAATTCTTTAAATTCTTTCAAATTAGTTATGTATGCTGGTATTCTTTTAATCATAACAGTGTGATTTGTTTTGATTAGTAGTTCAAAAGTTATTGAGTTGTGATCAGATAAGGGACATGAAATAACCTTTACTTTAATTAAATCATCTGTTAATTCTTTTGATATTAGAATTCTATCTATTCTGGAGTTTGTTTTATGTCTATGGCAATAGTGAGTGAATGGAAGTGAGTCTACATCTGCAAAGTTATTTATATCTTTTAAAATAAATGATTGCATAAAGTCCAATAGTAATTTAACTGAAGTTGATTTTTTTCTTTTTGCTGAGGAGTTAGTATCTACATCACTTAATATACAATTAAAATCACCTGCTATAATTAAATTGCCTTTAGCAAGACTAACTATTTTATTTAAATGCAATTTGACAGTGTTTGAACCAATACCTGGAATCCAATATATGTTTATTAAAGTATATATTTTTTTATTTAGTTCTATTGTGACTGAGCAAAACATACCTTTGCTATATTTGTATATTTCTAGTATTTTAGGCATGGGGAGTGTTTTATTCTATAAAATAGCTACTCCTCTTTTCTTTTCACTATGTTCTGAACTTGTTAAGATTGAATAATATCTGGTATTTAACTTATCAATATATGTGGATATTAGATGTGTTTCTTGTAAAAAGACAAGATGTGATTTATGTATTTTAAGATATTTGAGCAAGCTTCCTCTCTTGCAAGGATAATTTACACCATTAATATTTATTGAAATACCCTTTAAAATAAACATTTATATTGTGTGTTATAAATATATACAAGTTAAATCACTTGTATTCCTCTCTGGTAAGCACTAATGCTAGAAAACATACTTATCAAAACATAGACATATTGAAGAGTCTCAAAATATGTTGCTATTGTGAACGTCATAAAAAAATAACATAACATTGTAACAAAACATCAGTATAACAAGTCTACCAAAAGCCTTCCTGGAGTTATATACTCCTAATTCGAGTAGCAAATACCACTCAAATTATCCTCCTAACAAATCTCAACAATAACTCAGCTGCTGTCAAAAAGTGTTATTGTCTGTAAGAAAGAAAAAATAATGTATATATTCTTCACTGTTTTCCTTAGCTCTATCCCCCTTTCCCTTTTAAACTATTCATTACATTACTATTACATATAATATAATATATCCAATTACTATATCTCTGCTTGAAGTTAAATTATTGTTAAGCAATTTCAACAGACAGGAAACATAATTAAAACTATTCATAAACTGTTTAACAATCATAGAATTACAGATAGGGTTGTCATAAACATATGCTGGCATTTCTTTTTCTTATATGACATTTAGTAATTTTGTATATGTGAAGTTTATATGAAGTACATTAACAATCAATGAATGTTTCATAGTATGTATTTATGTTATTTAGAATGCTTTAGCACTGTATATAAAGTTATCTGATATAGTGTAGTTTTTATATTAACTATAGTTACAAATGCAGATAGGGGATTACAAAATGAAGATTATTGTGTATTAATATGTTTTATGTATGTGTTTATATGTATGAGAGTGTTTAAACTGTTTATTTGTGTTTATATGCTTATTTGCGGTGAAACCGCGGTTCAACATTCTAAAAAGACAGTGCGACTATCCCATAAGGTTAAAGTTCATAAAGAATGTGTCGCACAGTCAAGGATGATGTCATCAGGATGTTTCTTCTTCCTATAATGAACGGAGCCTCTCGAGCTGGATTTCAAAGCTGTTCTGAGTAAAGCGGGAACAAATAATGCTTGAATTCTTTTTTTTTTAGTCTCTTGAGTCCACGTGGAACAACTGTCAAAACTGGTATGTGGGGAAAAAAAAAAGGCTGGAAAGTGCACGAGTCTCTCAGGGGTTATCAACAAGATGTTAAAATGTAGATGCATCATTTAATGACTATTCGCGTATTGTATGTTCAATCGCTAAAGTAATAATTATTAAACAGAAGCAGTCCCATTAATCTTGCATAGATATTAGTAATACATTAGATTCAGATTGCTTTCTACATACATCCTAGCCCTGAATGCTTAACACTGTTCGTAATTATATTAACGTCCACAATCAGATCTCTTTATTTCACACAAGATCATATGAACAGCTTTCATTTCCCCTTGTCTTTCATTTAAACCAGATGAACATTTTCAATAGTATTCTTATTAAATTTTTAAACACATTCAAAATACATAACCCTATTTATGCTAACAGGATGTAGTACATGAACACACATACATATTTAGTAAAGTAAAAAAATAAATAAATAAATAAAGAAAAACGGGAGAAGAGAATGTTGCACTTAATGTGATTGCAACCATGAATTTACTTTAAAGTCTTTATGTTTAGATTTAAAGTTTCATATTAATGGTGCAAATCCTTATTTCTTTAGCTTCTTTTTTTTTCGACTGCTTCCAGTTGTCATTTTCAGCTAATCGTTTAAGACTTGCACTTGCCCATTCCATATCTTCTAGCTTTTCAATTATTTTGTTAGAGTTAACAAAATTAAGGACTGTGTCTAAATCATCAAAAGTTTTGATACCATCCTGTACAAAAATTTTTAATCTGGCTGGGAATAAAAGATAAATTTTTCTTTGTGCCTTTTTGAGTTCTTTGATTAAAGGTAGGAAACGTTTTCTTTTTGCTATTACTGTTGAAGAGTAATCATTATCAAAATGAATGGTGTTGTCATTTAATTTAATAGGAGCTTTTGCCCAGGCTGTTTTTAGCACTAGTTCTTTGTCATATGAAGATAAGAATTTTACAATTACAGATTTAGGAGAGTTATTCTTACTTGTTTTAGATGAAGCAAAAGATCTGTGCCCCTTTCAATAACATATGACAAGGCTTCTGGTAGGTCTAGTACTTCTTGGATCCATGTTGTCAGGAACTTTGGCAGATAGTTTCCCTCTGTTTTCTGGTAAGCCAAATATTCTAATGTTGTTCCTTCGAGACCGGTTTTCTAAATCATCCAATTTGGATTGTAGGTATGTATTTTGCTTTATTAGAAAGTCTATATTATTCTCATCTTTTTGTACTCTACTGTCACTGTCATTTAGTGCTAATTCAATACCTGAAATTTGAGATTTTTGTAACTGCAGATCTTCGTGTATCTTTTCCATTTGTTTAGTGCAGTCTTGTTTAAAGATATCAATCTTTAAATCCATTTTATCTATTTTGGTAGATAGTTCTTGTACAGTAATGAGTAAAGAATGTAAGTCCTTCTTTAGAGAAGATTCTTGATGTACTGCTTTTGATGTAGCCATTCTGTTGTCAGTGAAGATAGATAAAGTATCCAAAGTATTCTTGACAGGAAAAAAATCAAAATTTCTTCAGAATTTTTATATGTAGTCGTAGAACCAGATGAGAGGAATTTATTACTGAAGACTGTAATTTCCTCCAATAAGATTTACTATAAAAATCCTGTCATACAAATTCTAAACTGACAGAGCTGAAGAGAATTGCTGCTATTCAGAGCCCATCTTGGCCACACCCCCCGTTATGGCTTCTGACAGTTACTGAGAAATATTTTATGAATTAATTTAACATTTGTTTACTGGGAAAGTCTGACTTGGAACAAGCCTGTTTTCAGTGGAGGCCCAGGGAGAAATGGTCCAGATGTATGTCTTTGTAACATGAAAGGAAACCAGGGCACCCAGAGGAAACCCACACGAATACAGGGGGAGGGGGCATGCAAACACTGCACAGAAGGCACCCCAGCCAAGAATTGAACTAGAGACTAGAGAACCTCTTGCTGTGAGGTGACAAGGTTAACCGCTGCACCACTGCACTGTCCAAATTCATCTCTTTGTTTACTTATTTTTGCTCTTCACTCAAAAACCTGAGGGAGAGGGCACTGTTTCGTAGTACCAGTCCATCCCATGAACTGAACATCCTAACTGAACCAGCTACACTTCTGCTTTGACCAACTCATTCAGACTTCCCGTTTCTTCAACTATAACCTATTAGATCCTTGAAATTGTTAACCTGTTCCACTATTTTTACTTCTATTGTAATTTTCAGCTTTTTATGATTTATCCTATTTGCTGCCATGGCAACTGTCTTATCAGTACTTAGTTTCATCCTGTGTGCCTTCAGTTTAGCATTCCCATCCCCTATCATTTGCTGAAGTTCTTTATCATTATCTTTTTTTAATGCTACATCATCTGCATACAGCAGCTTTGTTGCTGTCCCATCTGACCTATTTGCTAATGTAGTCCACCACCAGTACAAAGAACAGGGGGCTAGACTTGAATTCTGATGATCCTTCACTCCCAGATTGAACCTGTCAGTGAGTCTGAATACTTTTCATACTTGTGTCTTTGGGTCCTTGAACAAAGTCTGTGCTAATGTTATCGATGCTTCTAGGACATCAGACCATCATAAGTCTGCCTAAATCAGTTTTCCTGGGACACTGTCATATGCTTTATCCAAGTCTATGAACACTCAGTTGGACTCATTCCACATCTCTAGAATCTTTTCAACTATCTGTCTGATTGCAAACATTGGGACAGTTGTGCTGCATCCTCATCTGGATCCAAACTGCTCATCTGCCATCTTAATTTCTACTACTGTGTGTATTAATTTCTTAAACCCTCTCTCTAGCACTTTCGTGCAGTGCAACAAGAGTTTGATAGTTCTTTGCAGTCCTCAGTTGTGAATGTCCAGCTTGTTTTTGTATGCTGGCAAGAATGCTTATTTTTATGTCACCTGGGAGGAGAATAAGCTATTTGTACACTCTGGAGCCATCTCTCCCACAGCTCACCTAACATTTTAATCATATATGCCATGACCTCATCTGAGCCTGCTGCTTTTCCTGACTTCATTTTCCTTAGTTCTTGTTTTACTTCTCCTAGGATGGGCTCTTTGACCTCTTTCATAATAGACTGTGTCTGGGACAGTATAGCTTTTGTGAGATTTTCTTCATTCAGAAGCTGCTGGAAGTACTCCTTCTATTTGCTTTCAATATCCTGTGAACTTGATGAGCAGGTTGCTGCTGGCACACCTTATGAAGCATGTGTGATGACTATCTTCTTTATCTTTTAGTCTTTGTTTTGTAACCAGCTAGAATTTCTATGTGCCATCAGTCGAGGCAAAGAAACTATCAGGTTTCAAGGCAGAGACAAAGGTAAAGATAGTCATCATTCACCCATAATAAGGGTCCAGCAGAGTAATCCAGTCACAAAATGCAGCCTCGCTCTAAAACCAGAAATGAATAAGCACTGCTACCTTAGTTATAAATATTCAACATACACCTCAGATTAGACTGCATACTGGTCACTTTTAGAGTTGAATCTTTAACCTAGCACCT
>NC_056733.1:1946407548-1946530048 GCF_019279795.1 Protopterus annectens
CTAACAGAATTAACCAACTCAAAAATATGGGGCAACTTGTTTTATCCATCTTCCTATATATGTGTGTAAGGCAGTCAACACCATATCCCACCAAAAGCTCCTCTTTGAACTCCTATCCCTAAACCTAATCCAAACAGCTCTCTCATGGTTTCACAGCTACCTATCTGGCTGACAACAAGTGGTTAAGTGGCAAAACAAGCTATCTATCCTTCTACCTATCTCAGCTGGTGTCCCACAAGGTTTAGTCTTTGGACCACTACTCTTTACCATCTTCCTCAACAAACTACGCACCACTATTCAGCTAGCTGTGGTTGTTCAATGCACAGATGATCCCTCGCTCATCTCTGCTGCAACTACCCTTCCAGAACTCCAAGAAATAATCCAAAAATCCTTCTTAGACATTGAATCCTACCTCTCTATCAATGTTTACTCATTCCAAATAAAACTAAAGTCATGCTCTTCACCAATAACAAAACACCTGTCCATATTCCCCCATTTATCTTCTATTCATCCAACAAAACCAAAATTGAACCTGTCCCTCATACCAAACTACTTGGAGCCACTATTGACAATTTATCACTATTGACAACTGCCTGATTTGACAAACACTTAGGACTCATCATTACAAAAGTCCTTATAAAACTAGGTCACTCTGTACAGAGTTAAGCCATATCTAAGCAACACCACCAGACAATCAGTTGCCATGACCCATCTACTGTCTACTCTTCTGCATGCCTCTCCCATTTTCACAAACCTTAAAAAAACAGACTTAAATAAACTGGAGGTCTGTTACAACAAAATTGCCAGATTTACAACAAACTCCCTATACAACTCCCACCACTGCACTGCTCTTCACAAACATAAGTGGCTAGAACTACTCAATCTGTTATCCTTCAGTTAACTAACTACTGCCAGTACCAACATTTACCAACCTGATAAATGTCCAGCTCTCCAAAACCTAGTACAGCCCTACTCTAACAATAGAAACTTAAGATCTTCTGACAAATTCCTATTAAAAGTAACCAAATCCAACAATAGCTTTGGATATTGTCTATACTCCAACAAAATAATGAGGACCTGGAATACCACTCCTCAGCACATCCTAAATACCACCAACCCATCCAAGTTTAATGAACTACTCAGTGAACACTTAACCAACACCTGGCTCTGCTCCTGCACATCTCCTGCCTGATCTTACCATCCCTCCTATTATCTCCCCTACATCACAGCTGCTTTCATTCTCTCTAAAGCAACTGTTCTCCCTTCTGCTTCCACTCTCATGCCCCTCTCTTTGGAATTTCCCATTATATCTTCCCTCTACTCTCATGCACTTTCCAGGTACATTGTACCATTGCCTACATAAATACAAATATCTCCTATATTTCTGAGTATTACATATAATGTAAGATTTTTGACTCTGTCATTGTTAAATGATTGTATTTTGATCCTGCAGCTAGTATTGGAGCTGGTGTATGTTATATGTTGTTTGTTTTGTTTGTGTTGAATATATACACTCCTGTATACTGTTCTCTGTTTATTATACACATGTTCTTGATATTACTTAGTGAATATTTGTTATACTTGTTAATGTGTAGTGCAGTTTTTCTCCCCGGGCCTCTGCTGAAAATGGACTACTAGACCATTCAGACCTTCCCAGTAAACAAATGTAAAATAAATAAATAAATAAATATACTGCCATTAATGGAAAAACATGTTTCAATTAAAAGGTTCTCTTAAAATTGTTACTATTGTAGGAGCAATACTGTAGCAAAAGACTATCAAATCAGAATTTTAACTAAAACATACACTTCAGTGCCTCGAAGACCAAGGCCATGTTTGATAGTAACAAGAAATTCTGCAAGACTCACATGTGCCACACCTTAGTGATTTGGTGATCTACTTGAACAGGTGAAAATATTGTGTCTTTTTGACTTGACAAGACTATATCATTCTCCAAGCAGCTGCTCTCTCTGAAAAAGACTGGTTCAAAGTTTGGAATATCACATTATTTGGAAGCCTCCCTCACTCATCATTCTAAAATGACGAATGCCATTCAGATTTTTAGTCAGAACAAATCATTAATAATCTCAGCTCTCCCTCTCTATATAACAGGATTGCAAGGTTACAAACGAAAGAGCTTTTGAACAGTTCAGACCACAGATTGTGAAATATCACAACCAGGTACTCAGTTGCTGTGAACACCACCCCACAGGGACTTTGAATTGCTTCCAGGAGGCTGAATGTACAACATAGCTGTAAAATAGGTCAAGCCACAAAGCATAAAGTGTCACCACCAGGTGCTCAGCCAATATAAACACTGCCCCACAGGAACTTGATTACTACCCGGAAACTGAATGCAAAAAAACATTTTTATAATACAGGAATTATTTGACTCTACCATTGGCAATCTTACCTAATTGGTCCAGGAGGTTTCATAGCAGGTGGAGGATTTATCCATGATTATACAGAATAGTAATGATTCCTGTTCATGGAATATATCACCAGCACAGTGGGCACAAGTTGGTTGAAATGAAGCAACTGGAGTGAGTTATACGACTTTTAGGAATGATGACAACAGACTACAGCAAATTTTTAATGAAAGGATCACTGAAGGTTTTATTGTGAATGTTGGTGAATGGCTATACAGTGGATTTGATTTTGTAAGCATTTTGAGACATAGTGACAACCAGGGTCTTATGGTACAAAAACAGCTGAAGCTGTTTGAAAACAATCTACTCAAGTGCCATAAGTTACAATTAGAAAATAGCTACTTTAGGGAATTTATTCCCAATAAAGTGGAACCCAATGGGCTTCGTGTATGGAAATTTCCAACAGGACTCATTGAGGGGTCAGACTTACATATTGAACTAATTAATTTATTTGACAAGCATGAATGGGAAATAATTGAAGTATTAATGAAATTTAACCAGAAATCTATGGACATGATAGAGGTAAAAATAAATAATCTCGATTGATTTCATTTTTGATTTTCATAAATGTGAATATGACAATTTGTTTGTTAATGTTGATAGGGTGATTACTGGTATCAAGAACAGGAAAGAGAAAAAGAATATTGAAAGATAAGGATGATTATGAGAGGGCAAGGGCATACCCAAGACAACAGGCATTGGTAAAAAATTACCAACATAATGATGAGATACAGGATACTGAGGATAATGGTGTCAGTAGTAATTTAACAATAGACCATTTACACCCCCCCCCACCCTTGAGGAAATCGGCGAGATTAATCAACCAAAAGCAGGGGCACAGATGAGTCCCCTCAATACAGAATTCATTCAGGGATCAGGATGGGAAGGATTATTGGCAGCAGAAGGGGAGGAAGAGGAACTAAACACTCCCTCTAATAACAATGCCTCATTAATCACTAACAACTATGTGGTTTCAAAGTTAAAAATTTAAGTGAAACTTTAATTACTTCTGTACATGCTAATATTTTTGAGAACAGTGTGACTCTTGTGCCCACTAAGAAACCAGATTTAATCACCACTCTAATTGATTTAATGTTAATTACTAGAAAGTTGACATTTTCTGTGCTATTTGCTAATTAACAGTATATTAAACAGAAGAATGAGTTATGCAAAACGAGGTTGTATAACCCTTCACCCAGCCTTCTCCCTGTTTAAAAAGTTACTTGAGCAGAATATTCAGAGGGTTTTGGGTAATGAGAGGAGACTAATACACTATAACCTCTCCAAGGATGAATTTAATTTATTACAGAACATCTGCAGGAATAAGGATATTCGCTTGATGAAATCTGATAAGGGGGAGGGTTGTTCATTATGAATAGTATGGATTACAATTTTACAATGGAATCATTACTTCTAGCTAATCAATATGAAGAAGTATCTATTAATCAGATGAATTTAGCAAACAGGAAAATAGATGTTTTCTTACATGATTTGTTGATGCAGGAACAAATTACAAATCATGACTTCAATTATGAAGCAAAAGATAGTATCCTGCTGTGTGAAGCACTTCTGGTAAAGTCCAAAATGTAAAAAAGCACAAAATAACCAGTAAGTGCACCAACGGCTGTAAAGTAAACATCCACCAGAATTAAAAAATCAAAAGTTTAATACGAACACATGAACAAACAGATCCTAGGTAGTACGAGCTTTCACGTTATTGCAACGCTTCATCAGACTTCAAAGACACAATGTGGTGACTATCCTTTTATACATCATCATTCATTGCAACTTACTATCAATTAATTAATTAATCAATCATCCAAACAATTAAATATTTAAATCAATATACTGTGTGATATCACCATTCATGAAAAGGCATACATAGAAATTGATATATCATGCATAAGAGTATATAAAAAAATATATATTAAAATACTATGTATATGTATGAACAAAATATAAAAACCCTTTTGGCAATAGCACATTTGTAAAATTACACATTTATAAAATTAATGTTTCAATGGTCTCCCTGTTAAAAATGGTTTCAGAGTAATTTTTTCATTGAGACCATATTTATGGGCTTGCAATCTTAATATCCATTTATTCTCCTCTTCTTCATGTTCTACTGGCACGACATGTGTTAGAACATGATTCTACACACTCCTTTATCTTCAGGGTGATGGAGGTCATATCTATGACCAATAGATTGGGCGACATTAAAAATTATACTGTCAACATGTTGTGTTCTATTTTACTGGGTATATTGGTATACCCAACATACATAAAAGTCAGGTGGACCTGCTTATGGAACCTATAGTTGATGCTAAGGAGTCATAAATATGTGATATGGCCAGGTTTGTCGATTTGAAGTTAAAAGATGTCCTTAGCCAGGAAAAAAAAAAAAAAAAAAAAATATATATATATATATATATATATATATATATATATATATGTGTGTATATGTATATATATATATATATATATATATGAAGACTCCTGGGATTTTCTGGAAAGCATTAGAATGGCACCTTCACCAATGATTTAATCTTGATTATGATTGATGCGAAAGACTTGTTTTTTTTTAATTCCACATGAAGTGGTGGTTACATGGTTTCATGAGTATTTGATTGACGTTAAGACTTTGGACAACAAGTTGATTGAAGTCCAGAGAGATTTCATGGAGGTGATTCTTGATAACAATTAGATTTTCTTTAATGGTATGCTTTACAAGTAGAGTATAAGTGTCGGCATGGGTGCAACTTATGCCCCTATTTTAGCAAATATAGTTATGGCTTATTGGGAGCATGAGTATGTAGTTAAGTCAGGTTATCAAAATTCATGGACACTCTAAGGCCAATACCTTGATGATGTGATAATATTTTGGTAAGATACAGAGGAAAAGTTAACGGAATTCCCTTTTATATATTAATAGTACCGCCGTTTTTTTAAAGTTTACTATGGAATATTCAGTTAATCCTATTAATTATCTAAATCACTAGGGATGGGGTCAGAAAGGCATTTATTTATAATATTTATTGAAAACCGATTTATTCAAACAGATGTCTTCATTTTAGTAGTTGCCATCCCTATCATCAAAAAGAGATCTTTGGTTAAGGAGCAATTAATAAGACTGAGCCATAAGATTTCCAATTCAGAATTATTTTATTTGGACAGTGACATATTGAAGTCCATGTTGCTAAGAAGTGGATATCCAAATTATTTCCTCTCCAATATTTTTGACCACAACAAAGAGCAAAAATTCAAAGATAAAGCAACAAATACCAGAAAAAAAAAACAGTGATAAAATATTTTTATTATATAAAACACAAATCCACTAAGTCACTGTAGTACTTTGGATCAAAAAAGCATTCAAGGAGTAAAAGCATTACATAAATACACATCTTAAATAATCCTAAAAGCACCTGCTACTAATTACATAATCAAATAATTAAAGTAAAAACTTCCAATTGCAATCTATATTAAGTCCAGCAGGGGTCAGGGTTTCATATTTTAAAATAAAAACAGCTTCTTTGTAGAATAGCTTCTTTTTTATGTCTAATTATTTATCATAAGCATGTATTTGCTCCAAAAGTGTACCTTTATGCCCAACTGGATCACTATCACAATGTAATTTAAAATGCATGGCAAGAGGATTTTCTAGTCTTGCTTTCTTAATATTCTTGATATGTTCTTGTAATCTAAGCTTGAAAGTCCTCTTGCTTTCCCCTATGTAAAGCAATTTACAAGGACACTTTTGCTCATAAATAATTCCCTCTGTATTGCAACAGTATCTTCCGTTAGGTCTAAAAAATATTATTCTGTTAGGTCTAAAAAATATTACATTTATTTCCTCAAATGTTTTAACAATATATCTACAACTAATGCAACCATTACAGGTAAATGTCCCCATGTATCTAGGTTCTTTAAACTATTGCCAAGTAAAATAATTTTACTATGAAAAGTCATATCTTTAATACTACATCCCATTTTAAATGAAAACAAAGGGGTATCACTTATCATATTTTCAAATTCCTTAAAGTTTAATAAAAATACAATTTTATAATATTTATCACTTGTTTACTCATTATATTATGAATACTCACTACATATTTTTTTTTACTATTTGTGCACTGTTCATTCCACCCCCATTTTCTATACGTACATATTCCCATTTTCATATATTTCTCCTGGATTTTACTATTTACTTGGTATAAAGACTTCTCAACAATTTCTTTATCATATCCCCTCTCTAAAAATGTATTTGTTGTCTTGTATCACTCCCTTTACAACTCATCACTATATTTACATAATCTGGACATCTATAAAAATTCACCATAGGGAAGTGCCTTAATGGTTCTGTGGAGATGGCAACTACTCCCCTCCAGAAAATGTCTGTTGTTCTCAAACTTGCCATGAACTTTTGGTTTCATCTTACCATTAGATGAATGTTTAAGATGCACATCCACAAAAAATATATATAGCTTTTTCACATTGTAATCTCTCAAACTTGATGCCAAACCTGTTATTGTGTACATTTTCTATAAAATTTCTAACTAATTCATACTCTCCTTTACATACAAAAACTACATCATTTATGTATCAATAATGCTTAAGTACAAACATATGGAAAAAGTCCTGTCTGTAAAGATACTCTGTTGCAAACAAGTCCATAAATAAATTTGCATACATGGGGCAAAAGATACTCCCATAGCAGTGCCCTGTAACTGATGATATAAGTCCTTGTTAAATTCAAAATATTTATGCATCAAACAAAAATAAACCAAATCTATTATATAATATGCTCTTAGAAAGAATTTAAAGCCTCTGTGCCAAAATTATGTTGTATGCTAGTGTTGAGGCTTTTGACATCAACTGTAATCAATACAGTTCACTATTCCATTCTGAATCAGATATTTTCTCATGAAAATATAATGTGTCTCTCATATATGAGGGTAATTTTAAAACTGCACTTAACAGATATTTATGTAGCAACAAACCAATATTATGTAAAAAGTAATTGCTTGAAGATACTATTGGCCATCCTGGAGGGTCATGCAGACTCTTATGAAATTAGGAAGACAGTAAAAACAGGCCATCCCACATTCTTCACTACCAAACTTTTTTTCTATATCACCTTTAGATAGATAGCCCAACCTATGACCTTTGTTAAGCAATTCTTGAAACTCTATCAAAGCATTTTTCTACTCAGATATAGTAACTATCTTATAGGCATATTTATCACCAAGAACCTCATAGCACGTTTTAAATATTGTAAATAATGCATTACTACAATTTTATTACCTTCATCTGAAGGTTTAAAAATGACTTCTTCTTGCCTATGATGATCCTGCAATGTTCCCCACTCCATTTTAGTCAAATTGTATTGAATCTCACTTTTATCTTTAATGAAATCAGCAAAAGTTGATTCCGTAGCAAAATTCACCATAGTGAAACATTGTTGAACTCTTTCATGTTTAAAAGGAGGTATGAAACTACCTTTACATGATATGCAATTAGTATCTAACTGGCAATATGCATTACATATAAATTCTTCCTCTCTATTAGACTCACATGAATAAAAAGTTCCATCTAAACTTTCAGCCATTTCTGCTGTTGGGTCTACTAAACTGTTATTTAAAACATCACCGTTATTTGAATCAAGTTATTAAAAAAAATCAAGCAAATGTAACTTCCTTGCTAAACAAAAATTTCAACGTATAACCTAGGTAAAACAGTTGGAATAAATTTCAGACTATGATTTAATGCAGAAATGTATGTATCATTAATTATATTGCCTGAAAGATTAACAACCAGCCTCAAACAGTCCCTTTCCCCACAGTCATCACTCATCAGACTTACAGTTGTTAAATCAGAGCCATCTGGTTTTCTTATCTTGCTGCTGATACTGTCCTTCTCTTGAAGTGAAGGTCCCCTCTTCATAATATGGTCTCCCTTATTTTCTACCCTTACCTGATGTTCTCCTCTCTCCAAAATGTTTATTGCATAGATCTTGAATCTCAAACTGGAGGAAGTTGAGGATATGATGCATCATCACTTTCCCAATCCATGGAGCCTCCAATAACATCTGAAGAAGTGAGTGATGTGCCATGTTGATCCTGATTTACTTCCTGATGGCAGAAATACATACCCAACTGAAATGTCTTACAAATGGATCTCTACAGAAAGGCTTTATTACTTTCATAATCTTGCAAGTCTCTCTATAATTTTCTTTTTTTTATATCCAGTAAATCTTTTTCAAAACTGGATAACTTGTCATTTATATCTCCAAAACAATGTCAAGAAGCATTGAGTAAATCTGAGAGCAAAAAACAAACAGAAGAAATTTCACTTTTTAGTTTTCTTTGTTTTAACGCATCCCTCTCAATTAAGATGTTAAGCCAGTCCATGGCACACCGTTAAGCAGCAGCCACCCACCTTGCTTGAAACATTTTATCTTTCCTGTCTGTGACATCAAACAGGGTACAGGGCCTCTTAAAAGCTCCCAAGTCTCTGAGGTTGATATCTAATTCCACATACCATTGCAAAGGTAACAGACTAAATTGCACAGAAGATTTCTTTACCATTAGTTGTTCCAATTTCAAAAACAGTTCCAATGATTTCAGGGATAAAAAACTAGTGGAATGGTTGCCCATCGTAATAAAGGGATTAACAATTCTTTTATTTCTTGTTTCTTCTAAAAGTCTTTCCCATGGCTTGGGCAGCACCTCACCACTAGAAACCTCCCTTTCACAGTCTAATAAACGATCCCCATAATTCTCCATTGTCCTTTGAGTAGGATCAATTTCCACATCCCTAAAAATCCTCAAGAAGTGCAAGGCTGGATCACTGGCCATGGAAAAACTGACTACACCACAACAAAATGCACAAATCCAAAGATAAAGTGACAAAGGTCAAATAAAAAACAGTAAAAAATATATTTATTATATAAGACAGAAATCCACTAAGTGACTTGAGCCCTTCAGCTCAAAAAACCTTCAAGGAGTAAAAGCATCACATAATTACACGACCTAAATAATCTTAAAAGCACCTGCTACTAATTATATAATCAAATAATTAAAGTAAAAAACTTCCAGTTACAATCTATGTTAAGTCCAGCAGGGGTCAGAGTTCCATGTTTTAAAATAAATACAGCTTCTTTGTACAATAGCTTCTTTTTAATGTCTAAACATTTATCATACGCATTTATTTGCACCAAAATCGTACCTTTAAGTCCCCCTGGATCACTATCATGATGTAATTTAAAACGCATGGCAAGAGGGCTTTCAAGTCTAACATTCTTAATGTCCCTGGCATATTCTTGTAATCAAAGCTTGAAAGCTCTAGCACTTTCCCCTATGTAAAAAAATGTACAATGACACTTCAGTGCATAAACAATTCCCTCTGTGTTGAAACAGTATCTTCCATTAGGTCTAAAAAATATATTCGATTAATTTTATCAAATGTTTTAACAATATAGCTACAACTAATGCAACCATTACAAGTAAAAGTTCTCATGTATCTAGGTTATTTAAATAAACTATTCCCAGGAAAAATAAATGTACTATGAACAATCATATCTGTAACACTACATTCCCTTCTAAATGAAAACAAAGGGGTATCACTTAACATATTTCCACATTTCTTAAATGTTAATAAAAAAACAAAATGTTATAATATTTATCACTTCTTCACTGATTATATTGGACTACAGGAAAAGGGACATCGAGGAGCTCTCTGATTATGTAGCCCAGGCAGGTATGACCCTGACCTTGAGCAGTATCCTACCTTCACCTAGAATGATGCCACAATACAGTGATAAGATGATCAGCTTTAATAATTGGCTTAAATTCTGGTGTCATTCAAAGGGGATCCAATGTCTGTCTGCCTGGGATGACATGCCGGACAAGCCACGCTGCTTCGCAAGGGATGGCTTGCACCTGTCACCCCTGGGCTTCCGGATATTGGCAAAGGCTCTTGCCACCCCCATAGTGCTTTTTTTAGGCAAGGATCAAATTCTAAACCTACCACCCTAGAACACCAAAAAGGAAAAAAACTAAGGGTAATGCTGCTCAATGCCAGAAGTCTCAATCTCAAGATGCACGCACTCGAGGCCCTTCTCAATATGGAGAACATCGATGTCTGTGCTGTGACAGAAACCTGGTTCAAGGCTCCTGAGAGCACCCCAGCACTAACAGGTTTCACCTCATATCACACGTTCCGGCCCCAAAATCCGGACAACACCAAGAAAGGAGGGGGGTGTCCATATTCATAAAGGACACCCACACCTCAAGGTTGGTGGCAACGCACGATGCATCGGAGACCATCCAGGTGCAATTAACCATAGGCAAGACTGCTTTGCAATTTGTAGCATGTTACAGGCCACCCTCTCAAACTCAGGAACCTCACATGGCCTTCCTGAAAACATTGGAGGGGATAAATGTATCTCCAAACACCATCATACTAGGTGACTTCAACTACCCTAATATAGACTGGGAACACTACTCAAGCCCGAACACTCTAACCCAAAGATTCCTGGAGTTCATAAACTCAAATGCCATGGAACAACTAGTCACCATCCCCACAAGATGAGAAAACATACTTGATCTCATCATCATGAACATGGGATCAAAATGTTCAACACCGGAAGTATACCCCTCACTGGTGAGATCAGATCATAAACTAATCTCGCTGGAGGTCCTCATCCCGCCCCACCTGAAACAAAAAGACCACAGTAAAAACTTCTCAAAAGCCGATTTCACACTTCTAAAAACTAGTGTGGTCTCCTTTAAGGCCCCTGAGCCAGTGGTAAACATTACTCAAACCGCTGAATCACTTACAAATGCCTTCTACCAGCACCTACAGAACTGCATGGATCAGGCAATCCCAAACAAAACTAAGACTCTCTGTACCAAAGGCAAGCGTCCAGTCTGGTGGACCCCAGCCATAAACAAGCTCTACAACAAAAGGAGGAAGCTACTACAAGATAGAGCAAAATCCTTGAAAGGTAAGACACCTTTGATCATTATAAGTAAAAACTAAGAGCTCTCATAAAATCATCCAAGGCAAATTTTGAGAGAAAAATCGCCAAGGACTCTAAAGAGAATCATAAGGCTTTCTTTAGCTATGTTAGAAACCTAGGAGGAAACTCCCAGATATGCTCAGAATTAGTTCAAAATGATGTGAAAATTACTGAACCTACACACATTGCCAACATACTGGCTGACAGGTTCAGTGCAAACTTCTCCCCTCCCCAAAGGAGAGAGATCTATTCCAAAGGATTGTAGCCCGCCAAACATCTCCAACGCCGAGGTGAGAACTGCCCTCACTAAGGCAAAAAGCACAGCATCCATGGGACCGGATGGTGTCCCCGGCTGTGTGCTTCACGAACTCAACGAGGAATTAAACCCACAGTTAGGACAGCTGTTTAATCTTAGCCTCACCTCAGGATACGTACCCAAGGAGTGGCGCACGGCGACTGTGGTCCCACTTCATAAGGGCGGTGCCTCCACAGACCCTGGAAATTACCACCCCATTAGCTTGACAAGCCTTATCTGCAAAGCCATGGAGAGGATCATAATGGAACTCATAAATAAAGACATAGGGAACTTGCAGACTTTGGATCCAACCCAGTTTGGCTTTGTCAAAGGCAGATCCTGCCTCTTAAACTTGGTTAACTTTTTCGAGACTGTCACCAAGGCCATTGATGAGGGAAAGGCAGTCCATACAGCCTACCTCAACCTGGCAAAGGCCTTCGACACAATACCCCACTCAGGTATCATCGAAAAACTCATCAGCTTGAATGTAAACCCATACATCACAAGATGGGTTGCAAACTGGCTAAGTGACAGAACCCACAGGGTCAGAGTTGCTGGAGCCATGTCAGACTCAAAGCCTGTCACAAGTGGTGTCCCACAGGGCTCAGTCCTGGGTCCACTCTTGTTCGGCATCTACTTTTCTGAAGTACAAGCAAACACAGGAGGGTTATGGCTGACAAAGTTTGCAGATGACTGCAAACTGGGCGCCATAGTCGAAAACACATCTGACACAGATATCCTCCAGAAGGGCCTCACAGAAACGGATAACTGGTGCCAGAGCCATGGCCTGAAGTTAAACGCCAAAAATGCATAGTCATACCCTTCGGGAAAAACAAGGTTACCCCTAGCTACCATATAGGTGGCAATCCACTGAGCACAGAAAAAGTCATCAGGGATCTGGGGACCCAGGTTGACAGTAGCCTTTCGTTTGACACTCATGTTGCTAAAGTAGTTAGGAAAACCTTCTATATCTCCCACCTGATCATGAAGGGATTCACATCTAGATCAAGGGAGGTCATCATCCCCGTGTACTCATCACTCATTAGAGCTATGATTGAGTACAATGCCCCATTCGGAATGTATCTGACCAGACACCTGCTGCAGCTTGAAAGGCCCCAAAAGTTCCTCACCAAAAGGATAAAGGGTCTCAAAATATGTCTTATGCTGCCCGACTGAAAGAACTCCAGCTCTATTCAGTCTCATACCGCTTGCTCAGAGGTGACCTGTGCCTGACATATAAGGCCATGTCAAACCCAGATTTGATGAATATGCTTCACCTCAAAAATCTAGATCCCTCAGAACCACAAGGGCGGAGACTTAAACCTTGACACGGTTATAAATAGAACGTGCTGGAGGGACAGATTCATCACCCAGAGACTCCCTATGCTGTGGAACAAAATCCCGGTACATGTGAGGCAGAGCACCTCTCTGGCCTTGTTCAAGAGGAATCTTGACCAATGGATGGGAGATTGCAGATATACCCCAGGGATTACTTCAGTGTCACTGCTTGACAGAGGCACAGCAAAATGATAGGCATAGTTTTTATTCAAACTAAAGGGGTGGCGAAAGCCACATAACTATGGGCTAGGCTTATAAATGCCCTTGGGCAGATAGCCTAGTATGAACCTATGAACCTATGAACCTAAGTACTCACCAGCTATTTTTTTTTACTGTTGATACACTGTTCACCCCACCCCCATTTGTTATAGGTACATCTCATATTCACGTATTTTCCCTGGATTTCATTCTTTATGTGATATAAAGACTTAAGAATTTCCTTAAAATATCCCCTCTCTAAAAACATATTAGTTGTCTTCTATAACTCTCTTTCCAACTCATCACTGTCATTACATAATCTGGAAATCCACACAAATTCACCATAGGGAAGTGCCTTAATGGTACTGGGGGATAGCAACTTCTCCAACCAATTCCTACCCTCCTTTACATACAAAAACTAATTCATCTATGTATCTATAATACTTAAGTACAAACTTATGATAAAAATTCCTCCCCTGTAAAGATACTCAGCTTCAAACAACCCCATAAATAAATTTGCATAACTGGGGGCAAAAGATGGCCCCATAGCAGTGTCTTATAATTGATATAATTCCTTGTTAAATTCAAAATAATTATGTGTCAAAGAAAAATGAACCAAATCTATTTTATAATATGCTATTGAGCTATCTCCTATAAAGATGTAGATGTTACAATCACAAGGTCTGAAGGGCATTTATTTCTAAAATTTATCAAAAACTGACTTATTCAAACAGATTTCTTCATTATAATAGCTCCCATCCCTATCATTAAAAAATATCTTTTGTTAAGAGGCAATTGAAAAGACTGAGTTGTATGATTTCCACATTAGAATTATTTTACTTGGAAAGTGATAATTTGAGGTCCATGTTGGTGAGAAAAGGTTATCTAAATAACTTCCTCTCCAGTATTTTTGAGGTAATATGCAGAAAAGGGGTGCAAAATTATTTCTCCCACTACTAGTTAACTCGGAAGTATATATCAATACGTATGTATACCTTTAAGAAGCTTTCTAGGGGCTTGCACAAGTGTATAAATACTGATCATATGCAACCCTGACTGTCATTTTCTATTAAGTTGTTTAGATGTAAGCATGCATGTCTGTGTAGTCTGTCAATTAATCAATTTGTTTATATTTTGTACTGCTGCTATACATCCTGATGTGTTTTAATTAATAAAGCATATAAACAAACTACCCCACCTGTTTGTCTTTACTTGGAAAACAAGACAAGTGACATGGTGTCAGAATGGCATCCAAACTCAGGGCCAAGAGGCACTCACCTGATGGTGGAGGAATACAGAGGAATGGATCATCCGCACTGCACATATAACTAGCAAAAACAGGACCTATCTTAGGTATCAAAGCTTACTTAAATGATTTCTTATGCACAAAATATAAAATTAAGCACTCAGGACTCACTAAATGAATTTCTAGTTAAACGAAATGTCCAAAACTGCGACATATTGAAAAAAATATTCTAATAACTATGTAAAATGTTTGAAATAACTTCCAAATCACATAAAATAAATAAAATAACTTGATTTGGTAAAGTGTACAAAACTTATTGCTTATGGTGGTGAAGAAATTCAAACAAAAAGCTCAGTACTGCGTTCATGTCACTCTGCTGGGAATAGCTATGACTTGCAATTTTATGTGGTCAAAAGGCATATACAGTCATTATTTGGCCTTAGAGCCAGTTTTAAAATAGGACTGCTTTCATTTAATAAGGAAGTCCATAATGTTAGCTCAAAGACCACTGTTCTAATTTCATCCTGTCTAATTTCTGTACCTATTCTGATCTTTTCAAAGTCAAAGTAGGCAAACTCTCAGTTGTGTACTCCATGAAATTAGACCCAAAGGTCAGTCCAGTTATCAGACCAGCCTGGAAAGTTGCAATAGCTATGCAGAACAGAATCAGAGCCAAGCTAAGTAAAATGGTGCACAAAGTGTGATTTGTCCAGCTGATGAGCCTACTTAATGCGTATCTTCCATGGTCATAGCTCATAAGAAAAGCTCAGCTGATATCAGAATATGTATTGCTCCAATAGATTTGAACTAAGCACTAAAAAGACCTCATCATCAAATGCTTACAGTCGAAGAAGTCACTGCTCTTGTGCCAAATGCCATTGTTTTTTTCTGTCTTAGATGCATAGAGCTCATTTTGGCAAATTTTACTAGACTGAAAATCTTAATTGCTAACCACTTTCATAGGTTCATAGGTGTGTACTAGGTTAATGGCCATGGAGTTTTTACAAGCTTGGCCCACAGAAGTGCTCTGGCATCATGCCACCCAACATTAGTTCCCAGTGCCTCTATGAAGTAGAGCCAATGGAGTGATCCCCGGGGTAAACTTTCTATTTTCCATCCAATCATCAAGATTTCTCTTGAAGAGGGCCAGTGAGGTGCTCTGCTTGACATATATGGGAAGTCTATTCCAGAGCATGGGCAGTCTCTGGGTTATGAACCTGTCCCTCCAGCGCGTTCTGTTGATTGTGGTAATGAGGTTGAGTTCTCTGGAGCAGGTGGTGCAGGGGATTGGCATTTGTTTAGATGTAACATGTCTAACATAGCTAGGTCAGACATGGCTTTTTAAGTCATGCAGAGATCGCCTCTTAGTAGACAATATGACAGAGAGAATAGCTGGAGTTTTTTTGAGTCCGTCCATGTAGGATATGTGTTTAAGGCCTAGGATCCTCTTTGTGAGGCACTTTTTTGCCCTTTCCAGCTGTTGCATGTGTCTAGTGTGGTACATGCTAAATGGGGTATTATGCTCGATGATTGGTCTAATGTGGGAAGAGTAGAGAGAGAGATGATGACCACTTTCTTCCTGGATGCAAAATCCTTGGTAATGAGATGTGCCACATAAAAGGACTTTCTGACCACAGTGGCAATGTGGTGGTCGAAGGAGAGGTTGCTGTCAACCTGTGTTCCCAGATCTCTTATAATGCCTTCAGTGTTCAGTGGGCTCCCATTGATGTGGTAATTAGTGGAAATTGAGTTTTTTCCCAAAGGGGATGATGACACATTTTTTGGCATTAAGTTTAAGGCCATGGTTTCGACACCAGTCATTGGTATCAGTGTGGCCTTTCTGTAGAATGTCTACATCACTTGGGGAGTTAATAATGGCTCCCAGCTTGCAGTTGTCTGCAAACATGGTCAGCCGGAGTCCCTCTGTGTTGTCCTGGACTTCTGAGAATACTCCTTTTGGCAGGTAGAGATTTTTGAGAATTCCATTTGAGATAAATTCTGCCAGTGATGTCTTCCAGTGGTGCAAATTTCTTCGGAGTATCCGTGTGCTATTATAGTAGATGATATTCTAGTAGGAGGTAATGGTGAAGCTGAGAATGACAGAATCCTCAGGAAAGTTCTGGAAAGAGCATGTGAAGTGAATCTTAAGCTAAATCCTCTGAAGTGCAAATTCAGGCTATGAGAAGTTACTTATGTTGGTTATTTGTTTGCTAGTTCAAGTTTACGACCAGATCCTTCCAAGCAAACAGCAATTTTTGAGATGCCAGCTCCAGACAATGTTCAAGCCCTACAACGTTTTCTTGGCAGGCTTAACTATCTAGGCAAGTTCATTGCAGACTTGAACCAACTATCAGCACCACTCAGAGATCTCACATGCGAAGATCTATCTTGGTCATGGTTAGAGTAACACCAGAGAGCATTTGATGTCCTGAAACAGAAAATTGCTAGTCCATCAACTCTCAGATATTAAGGTGTTCACAAACTAGTTACTCTTTCTTGTGATACTTCAAAATTTGGTCTTGGTACAGTCATTCTTTAAGAGGGTAGACCAGTAGCCTATGTTTCCAGAACTCTGACCCAAACTGAAATGCAGTATGCTCAGATAGAGAAAGAACACTTGACAATTGTGTTTGCATGTTTTAAGTTCCATGATTATATTTATGGTAGACCTATCCATATTGAGACAGATCACACACCTCTAGTTACTATTTTGAGAAAGCCTATGCATACAGCTCCTGCAGATTACAATGCATAATGTTGAAATTGCAGAAGTATAATTTCAATCTTGTTTACAAAAAAGGCAAGCTTCTTTATCTTACTGATACTTTAAACAGATCACCTGGAAATACCACTGAACAGCATGAAAATGAGAAACTTGATTTTGAAGTCATGGAAGTGAGACCTCTTTCTTTCACACATCTTGATGAGCTTAGAAGTCATACAGCCACAGATCCAGTTCTTCAGAAGCTCAACCACTTTTTCAGTCAAGGATGACCTTCAAAACAATCTTGCTTACCAGTCAAAATGCAACCTTATTTTCCTTACAGAGATGACATTCTGTCTGATGATGGTATCATCATAAAAGTTCCAAATGTGATTGTTCCAAAGTCCTTGCAACAAGAATATATTACTATCTTGCATTGTGGCCACCCAGGAACTGATTCTACCAAATGAATTGCGAGAGGACTAGTATTTTGGCCTTCTGTGTCACAGGATATCGAGAGAGTACTTTCATCTTGTTCTGTATGTAATAGTACAAAGCCGCAACAACAGAAATAACCACTTCAGCTAAACCAGATTCCTGAACTTCCTAGGTCAATAATAGCTACAAACACTTTTGAGTGGAATGGTCAACATTACTTGGTATTAGTAGACTCTTATTCAAATTGGTTGGAGATTCACCTGCTTTTTAATCCAACATCCAGTACTGTCATTACCAAGATGAAGCGTCATTTTTGCAGTCCATTGTAGTCTGCACAGTTATTTCTGATAATGGTACACAGTCTACAAGCTAGCAGTTCAAACGATTTGCTGAAGAGTGAGACTTTACTCATGTTACAAGTAGCCCTGAGTACGCCCAGTCAAATAGTTTGGCAGAACTTGCAGTTCAAAGTGGAAAACAATTACAAGAAAAGTCAAACAGAGATAATAGCAATGCTTTCTTGAATCACTTGAATCTCAGAAATGTTCCTCGTGATAAACATCTTGGTTCACCTGCACAAAGACTTCTGTCAAGACAAACCAGAACCACATTACCATTCAGTAGTACACTACTGGTTCCATGTGTTAAGAACAACAGATCAGCAAAACCCCATCTGTTAAAGAAGTCCTAATCCCAGAAGTCCTATTATGAGAAGTCCAGCAAACCACTCAATCCATTACAAGAAGGGGAGATAGTGAGGATGCAGACGACAAAAGGTTTTGATTGGATTGGAGTTGTGATGAGTGTGTGGCCAAAGCTAAGATCGTACATTGTGGAATCGCAAGGAGCAGAATTTAGGCAGAATCAGAAACATTTGGTCTCGGTGTCTGAGCCTGTATTGAAGTATCATACCTGCAAGAAAGACTCTATATCTCAGAGTGAGTTATCCAGTGTTCTAGTTCCAGAGGCCATTCCAGTAAATATCCCCATTGCTGAGAAGAATCCCGAAACTCCTGAAATAAGCTGCTCACCAATGACTGTCCCTGTTGCTAAACCCAGTTGTGATTGCTATATCACTAGATCAGGTCACATTTCTAGAACATGTTCCAGATACATTGCAACTTGGACATGAACGTTGTGTTTATTTCTTATTGTCTGTATAACTGCATGTTTCTTTTTTTCAAATATCATTATATCGTGGGCAATTCATTAAAGAAGGAGGATGTAGATCAATATGTATGCATACCTTTAAGAAGCTTTCTAGGGGCTTGCACAAGTGTATGAATACTGAGCTGTTGAGACATAAGCATACATGTCTGTATAGTCTGTCAAACAGTTTGTTTATAATTTTTACTTCTGCTATCCATCCTGATGTGCTTGTGTGTAATAAAGTGTACAAACTACCCTGCCTGTTTGTCTTTACTTGTGAAACAAGACAAGCGACAGGAAGTTTTAGTTAAAAACAACAACAATGTTTCAAATTCCATTTACACCAAAGGTCTCCTACTTACATATAATGGAGATGTTGACAGCATTTCACAAATTATTAAAAACAACTAGAAAGTCTTTGATGTGAGATTGATTAGTATAGATGCATTACAAAGTGGCCCCTGTATAATATTTAGGAAAGGTTTGTGTATTAAGAACTATATAAAAATATTATGGGGAGCTATGGCCACTAATATCAATAGCCTCAAAAATGAGAACCTTTAAATGTGGAAGGTGTACTTACTGCCCCTTTATTCAGGAAGAAATAGAGGTGGATATTAAAGGCCTAGGTCCAGTAACTACAAGATACCATATTAATTGTTGATCAAAGGCTTTGGTTTATATAGCAATTTGTCAGGTACACTATATGTTTTGTATAGGGAAAACTGAAAGTGCTTTTAAAGATTACATTTATAAAAACCTTTATGTGATCAAAAAACAGCTTTAAATCAATGCTCTGTGAGAGCACATTCAAGTGTATAAGGGCCATAGTTTTAAGTTTTTTGGTTTAGAAACAGTCAGATATGATCTTAGAGGAGGACCTTGGAAAAATTTATTGGAAGTCGGGGAAATTTCCTGGCAGATTAAGTTAAATGCTTCTGGTCCTTATGGGCTTAATGATATGATTTCCATAATGTCTGCTTTGAAGAAAAACTATATATGTTATTAGATAAAAAATAATGTTTTAATGTTATTATTTTTATTATTTAAGTGTTGGTTTTTATAGCTTCAAGAAGGGTATTTTTATCATGATCAGATTAAGTTAAATGTTTCTCCATATGAACTTGTTGACATAATTTCCATTAAGCCCTTTTTGAAGATGAAATCCATATGTTTTACATAAAATGTTTACTTATTATGTTTTTATTTATTTTCATTAGTTTTGGTTGGTTTGTATAGGGTTAAGAATGAGTGTGTAATATGAGTGGAATTTTATATAAGAAAGTGATGTCATACTGATTTTATCTCTAACTGATAAATTCCTGTTGAATCGGTAGGGATAAACGTGCTTAACTTAACATTAAATTTTGTTTTAATTATATTGGCAGTTATTTTTTTTTTTACATTCAGTTTCCTGGTAGTAATCGAGTTCCTGTAGATTGGTGTTTATAGTGGCTGAGGACCTGGTGGTGACAATTTATGCTTCATGATTTGAGCTGTTTTACAGCTCTGTTGTACATGTGGGGTAGTGTTAAAAGTGGCTGAGTACCTGGTGGTTATATTTCACACTCCATGGTCCAAGCCATTCTAAAGGATTGTATGGTTAATACTAACAACAACCTCAGGTAATATCACTATGCCATTTTGCAACAGCTTAACTGAGTGATATGGATAGACTGATATATTTTGAGGTCTCCCAAGCCCATGTTTTTTTTAGTTGAATGCCCCTCATATTTTATGTGGCTTCTTCTCTTGGTAATATCCACTCAGTCTTATGTACTTCTGACAGTTTTCTTCTCTGTACACTCTCCTCATTCAGCCTACAAAGGTGGGGACCATTCCCTGCTTAAGGTGATAAGAAAACTGCCTTCCACCCATTCCTTCACAGTTTCTTTATGAGCTCATCTGTTAACAACAAACTGGTGACAAAATACTGTCCAGTACAGTACATACCTGTGGGACCTACACTAATGTCTCAAATATTCTGTTTTTACTGGGCCTCCAAGGTAGTGTGTGATGTCCTGTGTCCTACATTTACTAAACATATAATTGCTGCCTCTGTCCAAATGTTACAAGCTGTTCTTCTGGCACTTATATATTTATTCATGTCTTATGAAGACACTTCACTTCTAGGTCCATCTAAATAATTAATAACTCTGTGAGCATTCAGCAAAGGTCTCTACATCACTTAATTACTATGCATGACTCAGCAGTAAGCTGTAAAACTTTTGTAAAATTAATTTTCTTTACTTTTTTGTGCAAAATATTTCTTGACACATTAGAAATACTTCTTCATGTTAAATTTATAGAGAATTATGCATTTCTTTAATACATTTCTTTGACAATACAAAATATCTGAGAGCTATTCTGAATTTATATTCACTCTTTATTTTCCACCATTTGAATGGATTTCAAAAATGCTTACTATTCTGTAATAATTTGCTTTTTCATTTTGATTCTGGTATTTATTATTTCTTTATGTCTCCCCATAATAAAGTACTCATTTTTTACATAAACAAAACTTTTTTTATTTGACTTTAAGCTTTGCATTTGTCATGATCCACTCTAGAAAACAAGCAATTGTGCATCAGCCCTAAGAGGTCAGAACATTTCTGCTAACACAAAATGTATGCCCAAGGTATCATCAACAAAATTCTAGTTTACAAGAAATTTCAGAAGATCCAGTTTAGAGTATTTATAAAACCAAGTAGCAAATTACCCCATTGACAACAGATTAATGGTTGATTTTTATAACAGTGTCAGTGAAAATGCCAAATTGCTTAATTATACTATTTACTATGAATAAATCTCTTGGAGCGAGTTATGTTTTGAGGATGTATTGTTATTTAAGATGCATTCAACATATTTACTGATGCATTAATACTGTTTGAACTTGCTGAAACAATCAGGCAGACAAAATAAAGTGCAATAGGTATGGCAGCTGAGTTAAGGGGCTGATATAAGGGTTAAGGCATTCACCTCACAGACACAAGGCACAGAGTCTGATTCTCATCTTTGAAAGGGAAATGGTCTATGCTTAAAAGGCAGCTAGTCTAGTACTTATCTATAAACCATACATTTGATTACATAGCAATTTCTTACCTTATTGACCTGCATTGGAGATATTTTTTATGTAGGTCTGCCTGCACTGAAAGTGAACCTAAGTGTATAAGATCAGTATACATTTATAAAACATTACCTTCAATCTGCAGACAAAGAACTCATTACATCTAGCTGCCTTTTAGTTTCTCTACACATGTGTAGTTATTTACAGTTGAAAACTAAGAAGAAAAGGTGGTCAGTATATATTTACCTTGCCCCAGTGTATCATTTTTACAGTGCATATCTCAAAACTCTTGTGACATAATCACATTGTCAGATATAATGCAAATGATTCCTTCTAAAATGTGCATGGTGCAGTCATCTGTTAAATTCAGTACTGCTAGCTGTAAATTAATATTACAATTGTTGCACTTTTCTAACAAAATTAGAGGGGTATATGAAATGATATAATTCTCCTGAGCACTACTTTTCCTCATTGGATGTGTCATCCAGCTGGCATACTTAACCTTAACACAAAAGACAGGATATCAGATTGACTACTGCTTAGTTTATCTCAGGATTTCTCCACATGGTGGTAGCACATAGATGGCAGGTACTATAACTGGATCATTGTGTGGCTTCTTACCTAAACGCAGAAAATATGTGCTACCTGCATAATTGTACAGATACTGAAGAATGCACATTTTTTATTTCTGAATCATGTAAATGCAATTGCAAATAAATAAAACTACAAGGGCATATGTATATGGTGTGGAATTGCTTTCAGAAAGTTTATTCAATGCACGTGCATTGAAATGTAAGATGCACTTCATTTAATCATATTTCTGTGTTTGCAATAAATAATCACCTTTCATTTAATTGGCATGTGATTGTTTGAACCCTAAAATATGTAAAACACTGGAATGACACTATTCAATAAAGGAACCTGTCCATAGTTGCAAGACACAAAAATGGATAATCCAGCAATGTGCTGAGACATTTATGAACAATGTGACCTACACTGAGGCTGAAGATATAGTGGACTGACTATCGATAGAAAATTATCTTTAACTTTACCTCTCTCTCTTCTTTGTCTGTCATTCATGATACACCTGAAACTGGCTCACCTCCAGCTACCACACAAGACCAAGTCCTAAAAGTGCTATCAAAAGCTAAAATTACTGCATTGATAGGTCCTGATAATATCCCTGAATGCATCTTAAATAGCATGAAGCATGATTTAGCCAAATACCTAACAACACTATTCAGTCTCAGCTACAGATTTAGAAGAGCTACAGTAATTTCCCTGCAATTACAAACCCGTAAGTATGAACAGCCTCATATGCATAGGACACAGGGAACCTCCAAGCAGTGGATCCATCTCAGTTTGAATTCATGAAGGGCAGGTTGTGCTTACTCAATTTGGGGGATTTTATTTTAAAAATGCGACTAAAGCAATGGATGAATGCAAAACAGTACACACCTCATACATTGACTTGGCCAAAGCTTTTGACACAATTCCCCACTCAGGCATAGCAGAAACGCTAAAAAACTGGGAATAAACCCCTATGCCACCCATTAGATTGCAAGCTGCCTCACAGACAGGACACAGGAAATCAAAATATGGATCATTTCATCCACAAAGCGAGCAGTTACAAGAGGAATCTCCCAGGGTTTGTGCTGGGACTTCTCCTGAATGGCACCTACTTTTCTGAAGTAGAAGCCAATACCAAAGTGCACTGGTGGACTAAGTCTGCAAATGACTGTAAGCTAGAAGTAATCATTGAATCCCCAATTAACTTAGCCTTCATGCAGAAACGTCTGTCCCATATAAATAACTGGTGCCAACATCATGGACTAAAACTGAATGCCAAAAAATATGCACTACTGTATCCTTTGGGAAGTCATCTACACCAAGAACTACTGCATTGACAATTGCCCCTAAAAGCTGACCCAGTTGTTTGGAATTTGGGAACTTGTGTGAACAGTGATTTAACTTTTGACCAACATATGTCCATTTTCATAAGAAAGTCCTTCTATATTGCACAACTTATAAACAAAGGGATTGTGTCAAGATCTAAGAATGTCATAGTCCCCCTTTACTCGGTCCTCATTAGGCCAATCATTGAATGCAATGCCCCCTTTGTCATGTATCTGTTCAGACACATGCAACAAATGGAACACCCAGAGAGATGTCTTACTATAAGGATACAAGGGCTAAACAATATGTCCTACATGGACTGACTCAAAACCATGTCACTACACTCTATATTTTATACAGTGCCACGAGGTAACCTGTGTTTGGCATGCAAGGCATCCTTGACCCAGTACTAATGGATTTATTGCACATCAGCAAGTAAAACTGCATCAGAAATACTCAGTCTAGAGATGTGAACCTCTTCTGCAACATCAATAGAATGATTTGCAAGGGCAGATATATTTAATTATTTATTTATTTTTATTTATTTTACATTTGTTTACCGGAAAAGTCCGACTGCACACAGGTCCATTTTCAGGGGAGGACTGGGGAGAAAAGCTCCACATTACAATACATTACATGAGAGTAAAAAGAAGTAGAATGGTTTACTATCAAAATTTCAAACCGTACTCCGTCGACTGTACTATCGTCGAACAAGGAAGTTCGAAAACGGTAATATCAATGTCAAAAAAACAATCTAGGAACGGATTTTAACATGGGTCGAGGTAGGTGTTCAGTATTATTCCGAACTACAAACATTTCCCCTACCTCGACCCATGTTAAAACCCATTCCTAGATTGTTTTTTTGACATCGATAGTACCATTTTCTAACTTCTGTGTTCGACGATAGTGCAGTCGACGGAGTACGGTTCGAAATTTTGATAGTAAACCAGTAGAACATGCATACATATGGCATTATATACACACAACAGGACATCATGCTAGTGATTAACATTTCTTACAGTACACAATCAGAGGGACATTTTTTTTTCTTTTGCAGTTATAAGTTTTGTAAGGTAAATGTATACAGGTTTGGAAGCTATCAGGGGAGAAACTGTTTATACATAGCTGCACCCTGTAAATGTTTTCTTGGTATGGATTAGCCAGGTGAGTGGCATGAGCATAGCCAGTTACTTAGATAATGGGCTTTCAGGAGTTTTTTGAATTGACTAAAGGAGGTGGTAGAAGTTATTTGGCTTGGTAGTGTGTTCCAGGTTTTGGCAATGGTGTTGGCAAAGAGGGACTTACCAGCTTAGTTTTTATGTTTGATGACAGTTATGAGGTTCTGGTTACTAGATCCTAAGGCTCTAGAGGGAATGTGGGGCTGAATTAGGTGCTGAAGTGCTGGAGTTATCTCAGAAAGGTAGTAGAGTTTGTGTGCTATACAGAGTTGATTGAGTAGAAGTATATGAGGCAACTGAAGCCAGTTGAGTTGCTTAAGGGATAGACAGTGGCGGGACCTATATGAGGCTTCAGTAGCAAACCTGGCAATCTTGTTGTAGCAAGATTCCATTTTATTTAGATCAGTTTGGCATAGATTGGTCAAGATGGGAGAGGCATAGAGGAGGATGGATAGAAGATGAGTCCTTGAGATGGTTACTTTGGTGCATTTTGTCATAAACAGTTTGTTCCTGTAGATGACACCAAGTTTTTTATTAACTTTCTTAATGGTTTGTGCTATGTGGATGTCGAACCTCAGTTTATTGTCTATTTCTATGCCTAGCCATTTAGTGTGTGTGGTTGGACTGATTTGAATGTTTTCTTTGGAGCTGCTGGTGAAATTATTATTTAGGGGAGGAGATATACCAGGGATGAAAATAATTAGTTTGTTTTTTTTGGGGATTAAGAAGAAGTTTGATGTTAGTGAATCAAGTTTCAGCTAGTCTGAATTTATTTTGGGTAAGGGTTTTCAGTTCACTAAGGGTAGGGGCAGCACATATGAGAGTAGTGTCATCTCTATATTCTACTATTGAGGCAGTGGGAGAGGATGAAGAGATCTGATATGTAAACAGAGAGAACAGCAATGGGCCAAGGATGGATCCCTGAGGGACTCCTATGGTTACTAGTAACAAGGGGGGCAATTGTTCCTGCCATAGGACTGCTTTCTGATGTGCATATAAGTAGCTATTAAATCATGATATAAAGGAGGGACTTATATTTAGGGTGGATAGGGTATCAAGAAGCAGACTGTGGTTTACCATGTCAAAGGCTTTTGATAGGTCTAAGAATATGGAAGAAACAAATTGACCCTTGTTTATGTTGTGGTTAATTATGCTGGTGAATGATAGTATTGGTATCGTAGTGCTATGGGAAGGTCTAAAGCCATGTTGGGATATGGAGAGAAGGTTGTTATTCTGGAGGTACTGTATTAGTTGAGTATGAGCAACTCTTTCTAATATTTTGGATAAAGGTGATAGGATTGCTATTGGGCGATAGTTGGTGAGATCTAAGGAGTTGCCTTCTTTGTGCAGTGGAATTATATATGATGTTTTCCGTGAGGTGGGGACTTTGCATTCTGAGAGATATCTGTTTATGAGAATAGAGACAGTATAGGCTATAGCTTCAGCTGAGATCTGAAGGAAGTCTGCTGGCAGCTTATCAGCTGCTAGAGTGGTTGGTTTAAGTTTACCAAGGAATTTAGTTATTGATTTGGTGGATACAGAGTGGAGGTGAAAACTGAGGCTATTGTTTTATATATTGGGATGGATTGGGGTAGTTATTGATGTGGTGCTGCTAGTACTATTTTAGGCAATGTCAAGGGTCTGGACTGTTTCAGTAAAGAATTTGTTAAACTGAGTAGGAATGTTTTCATGGTTTCACAGTGGTTGGAGTCGTGGACTTTCTTGGATGCAGTATAGCATTTATTGAGGCCCAGAATTTTTGTGGGTTGTGAGTATATTTTTCTTGCATGCTTGTATAGTAGCTGGATTTGTCTAGTTTGATTTGTTTTTTGGCTTTGTTACGGAGCTCTACATAGTTTTGTCTCAAAGTAGTGGTTTTGTTTTTCTGATATTGAATCCAGGCCTTGTCCCTTTCTTTCATTATAGTTTTAGTATCTTTTCTTAGCCATGGGGCATAGTTAGTTTTTATTCTAATGGTTCTAGGGGGTGCATGATGGTTTAAGATTTTTTATGAAGGTTATGTTAAAGTACTCGACAGCATCGTCTAGAGGTAGATGTTTTAGGGGGGTCCAGTTACAGCTTTTTAGAGTACTGATGAGATCAGTAGCTATAAAGGTTTTTTTGTTTCTAACTACTCTGAGGATAGGTTGATTGATGGTTTGGGATCTGCTCCTAATTAGGTAGGTTGGATGATGGTCACTTGGGGTATCTGGAAGACAACCAGATTGCTGTGCAAAAGCAGGGTCAGATATCAGATTCCAGTCTAAGATGGACTGGCGTTTGGAAGTTTTGTCAATTCAAGTGGGGTGGTTATAGTTTGGGTAAACCTGTGGAGGTTTATGAAGGCAGAGGGGTTATGGCTGGAGCAGTGAAGCCAGTCAGTACTGAAGATTCCTAATATTATGGTTTCATATGGAAGGGAGTTGGAAGTCCAATTAAGCAGGCTTTCCATTACAGTGATGTTATTGCCTGGTGGTATATAGCCACCTGCAATAATTATATGTTTGTTGGAAATTATTTTTAATTTGGCAAGGATTAGTTCTACATCTTTGAATTCATGGGTATTGTAATCTAGTTGTTCTAAGGCAAGATGGTTTTGGAATAATATTGCAACACCTCCGCCCTTTTTCTCTGATATGTCTCTTCCGATAATGTTGTAACCCGGGGAGTAATCTCATTATTGTGATGTTGTGGTTTGAGCCATGTTTCAGTTAACACAGTGATATCTGGTTTGTATAGAGCTAGCAGGGCATCAAGGTCATGAATTTTGTTAAGTATACTTCTTACATTAATGTTTAAGAAGAGGAAAGCTGAGGTAGGTCTGTGGTGCAGGGGATTTAATTGATTTATGTTTGGGCTGATTGATGTTTTGGGTCCAGGATTGGGATGTATATCACCACTGCAAGTGAGTTTATGGAGTAGGTGTAGATAGAGTTTGGTCAATTTGTGAATTATTATAGTTTGCCATTGAAAAGAGAGGGGGTTAGTTTTGATTTTCATTTTAATGTGCAAGTAAGAGAAGGGTAGGGGGGGAGGTAAGGTGACATGGCGATATAGGAAAGTTTTTTAGTTTGGTGGTGTTGGCTGTGGAATAAGTTTGCCAAGGGGATGGGGTGTGGTTATGAAGCTGAGTGTAGTAGGAGGACAGGATGGAAATTTGGAGTAGGGGGAGATTATTAATGGGTAGAATGATGTTTTTAGTTGTTGGGTTGGATATGTGTAACCCATGTTATCTAGTTTCAGAAAGAATGTGTTACATGCAAGGGGATATATCTCACAGATGATACTGGTTCTCCAGAATATACTCCCCAACCACATAAATTAAAGTTCATCCTTAGCCATATTCAAGAGCAACTTGGATCTATGGATGGAGAACAGAAAATTTACCCCAGGACTGCCCACTCTACTACTAATGGGCAGATGAAGCTCTTAAATGTTTTATTAGATGCATGGGTCCCCTGAAATCATCTATGGTATGATCTCTGTTATTCTCATTAGGGGTAAAATATAATTATTGACCATGGGAATTGTAAGGGCAATCTCAACCAAATGAGAAAGATTAATTTAAGCACAACAAGGGGAATTGGGTAGGTATAAAATATTCCACCAGGGTAGCTAGCCTAGTACTTACCTATGAAACTGTGAACCTAGAAACATTTTTTTGCAGTAGAGGCAATCCTCGTGCACCCACCAACTAGAAAGACACACACACACACACACACACACACACACACACACACACACACACACACACACACACAAAATAACAAACAGATGCACTAACTGTGACATTGTACAAACTTGGAGTAGAGGGAAAAAGTGATGAGCATGCAACATGCACCTTCTCTGAGTCTACTTTCCATTACTAGATGTCAGTTACCTTCAGTGTGGTGACATGTTGAGCACTGATCAAATGGCCACCTACAACTAGTAGGCTTCCATAATCTTCATATAATTGTAAATATGTATCATACTTTTTCTCAAGAAGATTATCTGAAGAGAGTACAACAGTGCCATATGAGGACTAAAACAATACAAGGAAGGAAGTCTGAAAATTCTTTGTTAGACTGTCTAGCAAACGTCAGGAGAAACTAGCTACTTAATAGCTGAAAGAAGGAATAACTTGGGTGCAAGGAAGGAAAGATGTCCAAGATTAAAAATACGCTACCCAGATTCTTGCTGAGCTAGGAGAGGGAGCTACATTTCTAAGGACTTTCTGGTTTTACCAGAAACAAGGCTGGAAAAATAATTAGTAATGATAATAATAATAATAATAATAATAATAATAATAATAATAAAGAACTATGGAACAGTGGGAAGCTATCCTTTGGAAAATGTTTTTATAATGGACCTCATAAATAAAGACATAGGGAATTTGCAGACTTTTGATCCATCCCAGTTTGGCTTTGTCAAAGGCAGATCATGCCTTCTAAACTTGGTTGACTTTTTCGAAACAGTCACCAAAGCCATTGATGAGGGAAAGGCAGTCCATACAGCCTACCTCGATCTGGCGAAGGCCTTCAATACAATACCCCACTCGGGTATCATTGAAAAACTCATCAGCTTAAATGTTAACCCATACATCACAAGATGGGTTGCAAACTGGCTGAGTGACAGAACCCACAGGGTCAGAGTTGCTGGCGCCATGTCAGACTCAAAGCCTGTCACAAGTGGTGTACCACAGGGCTCAGTCCTGGGCCCACTCTTGTTTGGCATCTACTTTTCCGAAGTACAAGCAAACACAGGAGGGTTATGGCTGACAAAGTTTGCAGATGACTGCAAACTGGGCCATAGTAGAAAACACATCTGACACAGATATCCTTCAGAAGGGTCTCACAGAAACGGATAACTGGTGCCAGAGCCATGGCCTAAAGTTAAATGCCAAAAAATGCATAGTCATACCCTTCGGGAAAAACAAGGTTACCCCTAGCTACCAAATAGGTGGCAATCCACTGAGCACAGAAGAAGTTATCAGGGACCTGGGGACCCAGGTTGATAGTAGTCTGTCATTCGACACCCATGTAGCTAAAGTAGTTAGGAAGACCTTCTACATTGCCCACCTTATCATGAAGGGATGCTCATCTAGATCAAGGGAGGTCATAGTTTCCCTATACTCATCACTCATCAGACCAATGATTGAGTACAATGCCCCATTCGAATGTATCTGACCCGACACTTGCAGCAGCTGGAGAGGCCACAAAGTTCCTCACCAAAAGGATAAAGGGTCTCAAACATCTGTCCTATGCTGCCCGACTGAAAGAACTCCAGCTCTATTCAGTCGCTTACCGCTTGCTCAGAGGTGACCTTTGCCTAACATACAAGGCCATGTCAAACCCAGATTTGATGAATATGCTTCACCTCAAACAATCTAGATCCGTCAGAGCCACAAGGGCGGGAGACTTAAACCTCGACACGGCTATTAATAGGATGTGCTGGAGGGATAGATTCATCACCCAAAGACTCCCTATGCTGTGGAATAAAATCCCGGTATATGTGAGGCAGAGCACCTCGCTGGCCTTGTTCAAGAGAAATCTTGACCAATGGATGGGAGATCGCAGATATACCCCAGGGATTACCTCAGTGTCACTGCTCAACAGAGGCACAGCAAAATAATGGGTATAGTTCCCCATACTAAAGGGGTGGCGTAAGCCACAAAACTATGGGCTAGGCTTGTAAATGCCCTCGGGCAGATAGCCTAGTATGAACCTATGAACCTATGAACCTAAACTACTCGATGCTTTTGAGCCATCAGCAGGAGAGTGATCTCAAAATATGATTTTCAACCATCATTACAATGAAGGGTCCACTAAACTATTGACTTTGGAGGAGATGATGAGACACAAATCAATCTAACCAGGCTTTTTACTCATAGTGTTTATTCATATCATTTACTGATAGTAAAGAAACTTTTAGGAATTTGGATACAAATTGGATACTTTTGACCTCAAGTAATGACATTAGACAATGCATAAGTGAGAAGCCTATTGCGGTATATAGAAAGGGACAAACCTTACAGAACATTTTGAAAGGAGTTGCCAGATTCGGAATGGGGGGCATATGAAGAAGTGTCAGGCATGCAATTATTGCCAATATATTAAGAAAGGGTCAACATTTAACATAAATGGTACAAAGGTCTCTTTACAAAAAAAAGTGCAGCTGTTACACTGAGAAGGTAGTTTATTGGGCTTACTGTTCCAAATGTGCTTGTTTTTATATTGGAAAGACAGAAATGAAACTTAAAAAACATATTTATTAGCATTTGAGGGATATCAGACTGCAAAAAGAAACCAATGCCCTTGCAGAAAATTGTATGGAATGGCCCAGAACATGACTTTAAATTCACTGTTATTGAAGTTATTGAACTAGACCCAAGAGGTGGACCTTGGACTTTATATTTGGGGAGAAGTGAGGCCTTATGGCAGTTGAGAACGAATGCAACTCAATGGCCAGGCTTAAATGAATCTGTTGCAATTACTTGCTTTTTAAGATTAAAAGCTTTAGACAGATGATGCTTTTAAATAAATGTTCTTGTAATTGTTAATAGTTGAAACATATGCATTATTTTTATGTCTTATATGTATACATTGGTGAATTTTATACTGTATCTATTATGTATTTATACATGTATTTATTCATTTATACTATAATATATTTGGGTTATTTGAGGTGTACAACATATAGGAAATGTTGAGTTTTTATTAGATTTTTTAATAATGTATTTTTTAGTTATGTATTTATATGTATTATAGTAGGTAATATTTAGGATGATGAATGGTTTATGTGTGGTTATTTGACATTATTAGATGTAAATTGTAGGAATAGTCATTGCTCATGAATTATTTATGAACCCTGGATGTTGATTGCTTCAGTAATTAACTTTGTATTATAAATTTACTAGCAGTTGGGGCATGCTCTGTCTTGATAAAGTCTCCAAATGGCTGGAGATGAAAGCACTTGATTTACTGGATGTATCTGATTTATTTTTATTTGTTAAATTAAAGTTCTGTTTTTTAAGCACTTCGTAGTTGCTTATTTGGAGTTTTTTATCTTTCTTCATCTCGTTGAAACCGAGGCCATTTTTTTGGATTGTGTTTAGAAATTTTAAATATTTGACAGAGCACACTTTTATTAACAAGGAACTACTAAATGTGGTAGTTGCAATCAATGCCCCTGCATCTTAGATAGTGACATGGCCCTGATAGCCAGGCATGATAGGGGCATTCCTCTACACAAGGGTAATTGTAATACGAGAGGTGTTTTATATATTTCACTTTGCCAAACATGTTCATATTACTATATTGGCAAAACGGAAACAAATTTTATGACCAGAATATATGAACACCTTTATGCCATTAATAAGGGGAATGTAAATAATGTATTATACAGACACACACTAGTATGTGAGGGAAATACAAGATTTAAGTTTGGCATTTTAGAAGTTGTCCCAAGGAATTTTAGAGGTGGCTGGTGGGAGCTTCAGGTTGATCTTAGAGAGTTTTATTGGGTTATTAGATTAAATGCCACTGCTGAACCAGGGTTAAACAACCATATTTCCCTTGTTCCTGTTCTAAGAAAAAGAGCTTTAAACATCTGAATTGTTATCATATTTTATTAAATATATTATTTTTAATAATGTAAAATTCAATATTTTCAAAGTTTTTTGTGTGTATATTTAAAGTACAAAGGTGTTTAGTGTTTTTGTGTCTATGGCTTTAAAATTGCAGGAGAATAATTGATTAATTGATTGTTTCATTGCATATAAAGGGAGTTAACTTGGAGCAATGTAATTTCTTCTGGTTCTTATTCTGAGGAAGTCCCCAAAGTGTATACTGGGGAAGAAAGAGCTTAACAATAAAGAGACTGGAGTAACTTACTTTTTCTGAGCATTTGGTTTCATGTGTTGGGCTTATGTTACAGCTACTTGCTCATATTGGCACCTTCCAAAGGCCAACTGGGGATATCATGGGGATCTCACAGACATCAGAATCCAGGGTACTCCACCAGTTCCTGGATGCCATATCAGCACATGCCGGTGAGCACGTATATTTCCCAACACCTGTGAGGCGTTGGACAGCAATATGCATCTCTTCCACCAAATAGCAGAATACCCTGAGGTAGTGGGTGCAATAGACTGCACACACATATGCATCAAAGCACCACCCAGTGAGTGGGGTATGGTCTACATCAACCGCAAGGGCTTCCCCTCCCTCAACTGCCAGGTCATGTGCGATGCTCAAGGCATAATAATGAATGTGTATGCTGGCTGCCATGGAAGCTATCATGATTCCCACATCTGGCATCTGACACAGCTGTACCAGAGATTTGCCAGTGGGGACATCCCTTACGGTCACCTAGTAGGGGATTCTGGTTACACACTGGAGCCATGGTTGATGACACCCATCATAAATGCACACACACCCAGACAAGAACTCCATAATGAGGCAAACACACAGACCAGAATTATAACAGAGCATGTGTTTGGGATGCTCAAGTCACGGTTCTGGTGCCTGGATACATCTGGTAGAGCCTTGCTGTACTCCCCTGCTACATGTACTCAAATTTTCTTTGTATGTGCCATGCTATACAATATGATCCTGTGGAAACAACTGCAACAGGAACAGCACAGGGCAGGGCCACACAGCCCCCCACCATTGTCAAGGCCTGCACAGCACAGAGTGACTCAGAGGAGGAACAACCTGAGCCTGCCCCAATAGGCAGAAGGACGCATGCCCAGTATGCCCTGCCTTGACAAAGAGGCAATGCATAGCACATACACTGAGACAGGAGGGATCCAGGGAATGACACCTCTCTCTGACTCACACATACAGTAAAAGGGATGCCAAACATGGCACTATCTGTGCTCAACCATGTATAGGGAGTGTACTATGTACATCTGACATAGGCAGCCCTCCAGCACCATCCTCAGTACTGGCACACCCACAAGGTAAGTCACGCTTCTTACCAATTGCCGAATGGAGAAAGCTAGCTCTGAGCTAAAACAGAATGGCATTAAATATACTGATCCCAAGGATATTGCCACTATCCTGTCAGATCAATTCAGTGCCAACTTCACCCCCCTCTCACCCCCTAAACGGCCCATCTCAATACCAGAAGATTGGCAAATTCTGGTAATAACAGCCACATAGGTAAAAAACACAGTCTCCCAAGCTAAAAATACAGCATCCATGGGACCAGATGACATCCTGTACTACATGAAGTACAATATGAACTGGCACCTCACCTAAATGTCATGTTTAATCATAGCCTCACCTCAGATTTCATGCCCATTGAGTGGCGCAGAGCTACAGTTATCCCACTCCACAAGGGGGGATCCACCTTGGATCCCGGAAACTACCGTCCCATCAGTCTGACGAGCCTTATCTGCAAGGCGATGGAGCGTATTATCATGGAACTTATAAACAAAGACAGTGGAACCCACCCAGTTTGGGTTTGTGAAGGGCCGATCTTGTCTCCTGAACCTGATTGACTGCTTTGAATCAGTCTCCAGTGCCATGGACAAGGGTAAGGTGGTCCACACAGCCTATATAGTCCTCGCCAAGGCCTTTGACACCATCCCCCACTCTGGAATCATAGATAAACTTACTAAGCTGGGCATTAATCCCTACATCACCCAATGGGATGCCAACTGGCTTACTGACAGAACCCACACTGTAAAAGTAGCCAACTCCAAATCCAGCACCAGATAAGTGACAAGTGGAGTATCTCAGGGTTCAGTCCTGGGACCGCTCTTGTTTGGTATCTACTTCTCTGAAGTACAGGCCAACACTAAGGGACTCTGGCTAACAAAGTTCCCAGATGACTGCAAACTGGGAGCCATTATTGAATCCCCAAATGATGTGGATGCTCTACAAAAGGGCCTTACAGAAACAGATGCTTGGTGCCAGAGCCATGGGCTCAAGCTCAATGCCAAGAAATGTATAGTTATCCCACTGGGAAAAAAACATGTACCCGTGAATTACCACATAGGTGGCAATACACTAAACACCGAAAGTGTGATAAGAGACGTAGGGACACAGGTGGACAGTGGTCTCACCTTCGATAATCACATCGCCACAACAGTCAGGAAATCCTTCTATGTGGCACATCTCATCACTAAGGGCTTTTCATCCAGAAAAAAGGAGGTCATTGTCCCACTGTACTCATCCCTCATTAGACCATTTATAGAATACAACGCCTCATTTAATATGTACCTCTCAAGACATCTGCAACAACTGGAAAGGCCGCAGAAATATCTCACTAAAAGAATCACAGGCCTAAAGCAAATGCCCTACGCTGACCGCCTTTAAAAACTCCAGCTATACTCTGTCACATATTGTCTACTCAGAGGCAATCTCTGCTTAACATACAAGCCCATGTCAAACCCAGAGCTGTTGGACATGCTACACTTAAAGAAATCCCAATCCCTCAGAGCCACACGCTTCAAGGATCTAAACGTTGTCATCACAATAAACAAAACATGCTGAAGGGATAGGTACCTGACCCAGATACTCCCCAGACTCTGGAATAGACTGCCCATACATGTCAAGCAGAGTGCCTCTTTGGCCCTATTAAAAAGGAGCCTTGACGACTGGATGGGAGAAAGGAAATTCACCCCAGGGATCACGTCAGTCACCCTGCTAGACAGGGGTCCTGGGAAGTAAATAGTGTGGGGAAAAAATAGCCAGGGAATTGTTATGGCTAGGCTTGTATAGGCGCTAGGGCTGATAGCCTCATACCAACCTATGAACCTATGTGTTGTTGCTTGTATCTATGGTATGGATGTGAGCATGCAAGGGAATCAGGTGTTTGAATGGGATGAACTGGGCATGGTGATGTCATGTGTGTGGGTATGGGGTTGCCCTAGGTGTGTTCGTATAATGTGTGGGTATGCATGCACACAGTTCTGCCATGTGGATGCCCTATACAGGTGTTTTCTGCAGACCATACCTGGCAGGGAGTGCAGTTCCCCACCTCTGGCCACGGACACATGGACTGTGCCTGGTAAGGGTTCCATGGGCACATCAAGGTACAGGCCTCGATGTGCTACTCTCCCGTGATGATGACAGATGTCCGCTGGAACCAGGTCCCTCCTGGGACTGGCCAAGGCCACGTGCATGTGGCCTATTATGGTGTGGACAGTGCCCCCCCTGCAGAGCTGGGGCTGGTACTGCCACTATGGGAGCGCCTTGGTGTCCTAGCACTTCCACGTCCATGTTGACTGCCAGCTGTTGGTGTTGCTGGCCAATGTCCACGCGGCCATTGCTGCACTCCCACCACATGTTCAAGTACAGGCAAACCATGGTCAATGAGGCCCACTATCTCACCCAACCATTTATCCATGACCTCGGCATAATCACAGATGGTACCAGACAGTTCATGGAAGTTGTCACTTGCACATGTGAGAGCAGCCCTCTGCAGCCTCAGGCCCTGTCTGGTGTACAGTTCCATACGTGCCTGTGCCCCATGACAGTCTGAAACATGTGCCTGGTGGTACCAGTTGTGGCACTTCTGCCAGTGGCATGATGACCAGTGGCACTACCATGAGCACCTCAGTACATCTGCCTATGTGTTGCTGTGTTGGACATCTGGCTATGCCTGCTGTGACCAGACACAGTAGCCAAAGATACCACACTCTCCTGTGCACTGCCACCAACTGGCAACTGTCCCTCTGCTATGGCCACTGGTGATGGGGTATGCATAGGCACTGTAACTGTGTGCGGGGTAGCTAAGAGGGGGATGTCAAATGATGGCGCAGTTTCGGCCCCTGACAACCCTGTCTGTGCCTCAACAGTGCTATTATCATTTTCAGTGTCTGTATGGACACCAACAGATTGCATGTAGGAGAGAATCTGACCCACCTCACCACCTGTGGGGGAAATCAAGAAACGCACATTAAGACCTGTACAGCATTGCATAACAGTACACACATACACACACGTGCTCACGCACACACACACATACACAAACACACACACACACACACACACACACACACACACACACACACACACACACACATTCCACTTTAATACCTACCTGTCCCTGATTTTACAGACAGTCACACTTTTATTCACATAAGTTCCCCATCCTGCATCACATTTGGTAACATACACTCATCAATACCACTCATTAATGTATCATTCCTCTAAAGGCCTAGATGAGTGATCACAACACAAGACATTTTACTCCATTACCTCCTTGACCTGAGTGGAGTAGGTTTTACATAGCCTCACTGCTGTCATCCAGTGTTCACCCTGTGTATGTCTGGACATCATGAGCATGAACTCTATATGTTAGGGGCTACTACTTTCACTCCATAATGTCACACACTGGAGTGTCATGTGTAAGTATTGCTCAGTACATTCCAGATCTGCTGCTCAATCAACCTATCACGTGACAACTGTAATATATGGATACACTCCCTCGTGTTGTCTAGTAATTCCACAGTGCATCTGTAGTGCTGCATACATGGGTTGTCATTCACCTCTCTGCTGATTTCAATATTAAGGGTATACCTGGTGTCTACTTTCCCCTCCCAATGTATGTTCCATGCTACAGACCTAAGGGTATACCTGGTGTCTACTTTCCCCTCCCAATGCATGTTCCATGCTACATACCTTATTATACTATCAGCTGTCCTGTGATTGTGTATCAGACAAGTATTCCTGGTGTCTCATTGGTCAGTCCATGTCCATGTACTGCATGATCCCAAAGAGAAGTACTGCCATATGAACAACCCCACATTCACACGTGTGCATACATGGACACCCACACAAACACACACATGCACACACACATCCTACATGTATCAACCCCCCTCCACTCCACCAGATTGGACTTGCAGACAAAATAACCCCCCCCCCACACACACACACAGACAAACAGGTAAGGTTGCACAAAGTTGCACAGTCCTCCCATTACCCATCTGTCAACATGCATAACATATGGTACTCAACAGCATGCAGTGCAGCTGTAGTCAATCCATGCTACCAACAGTATACATGTGTGTGATGCATGGGCTGTGTTAGTAGGTGATGCCCCTTCCCCTGGAAAACACTGCACCCATGTACACAGTATTGCTGTGCACCTTTTCTGCACCCTGCCATGTACTGTGCACCAAACCTTACAGGTGTACAAACCATTGCTGAATGTATAATACTGTGTCAGTTATGTCTGCTCTAAAGCTCACAGCCCCTATGTTTTTCAGCGACACATACCTGGCATGATATGTGGACAGATGTCATTTGTGAATGCCTGATGTCTGGTTTACAGATCTCAACATCAGTGGTGCAAGTATGACCAATCCAATACTATTACACTGACAACAGTCACACCGTACCATGGCTATGGGGAGTGTAAACACCCTTATTGATATGATGCACTCTTCCATGATCTGCCATGGGACTACATCACCGCAAATATTAACAGTACATGAGCCTGATATGTGACATATGTCCTGTACATTCACATGCAGTTTCTAAGAAATGTGTTAGGTGTGCAGATGCTGACCATGATGCATGCACTCCATGGGTGCATATGAGAGGACACTTTTACCATGATGGTGTGTTGCACCTATTGTTATCTGTACTACAGCAGTCACTATTCCTGGCAGGGGTATATTAGAATGGGCCATCTGCATTTGCCAGGGTATGGTCAGTCTGCCTTACACATGTCCCCCAACTCTGCATGAATGCAAGTTCTACTCATGTGCACATCCCTTGGTGTTCACACACTGCCGTCACTATTGCTGTGGGGGTACGGTTAAATCTGCCACAGTTACTGAACCTGACTGTGTGCAGATACAGCCATTCTTAGCTTCCTTAGGATCCCTGCTGCAGTGCACTGGTGTATCATGCTGATACACCCTCCACACATTCAGCCTTTTTTCAGATGCTTGACAAGTATGGCCTACACATGTGTGTCAGTTTGCAGTGTCCCATACACTGAACACCATGTGTTACAGCCTAGTGCCAGCTAATAATGTGGACCACAGTATTATGTTATGCCATAATGTAGATCTGTAACAGTTGCCATTGTAATACTGGTATATACAATGTTGTTGCACAGTATAAGGGTGAAGTTTCACATATCCCTGCTGTAGGTCATGTGTCCCACCAATATGTTCATCCCTGTGGACACATTTTGCAATTGCAGGATGTTAGTTATCTTGCAGGTGTCTGACATACCCTTCCAATACTCCATCATGGTCACCACTGTGATGCAGTGCATTTAACAGCAACAATACATGAACATGTATGACATGCATTATGGGTAGGTGTGTTACATGAGTGCATGGAATATTCCATAGCCATTACATGCCCGCTGTATTGGCAAGCATCAGCATAAACTATACTCACCAGCTACAGGCTGCTGCCTTGGTGGTTTACCAGAGGGGCCTACATAAGAGTGTGAGAAATGCGATGCCAGTACCCATCACCTGTGGCATTGCTACAGGGTGGGTGCAGCATTACAGTACATCAGCAGTACAAGTCCACAATAATACCACTTATGCACATCTATTTATTACTACTATGCAGCAACAGACTATATATGTGACATCTCACATATGCATGAGCTACCTGTACAGATACAGATGCATACACAACAGTGGTCTACTTATGTGCCCTACGGCCTTACCTGCATGCTCCTCAGCCAGTGTGTGTGTGGGTAGCACCCACCTCCACAATGGTCTCTGCCAGTTGTTGGGTGTGAGGGCAGGCAGGTGCCATGAGGCTGGCGAGGAGCTCCTCAACACGTGTCAGGGGGGATGGATGGCATGACATCCTCTGTTGCGAGTTGAGCTGCCCAGACTGCAACAGCACGCCAATGGTCATTACAAAGCAGGTCAGAATAATGATGCCAGACCTGCTCATAACTGCAGTTATGCAGGCTGGCATCCTTGACCCTGTGGACTAGATCATTCCACAGGGTGGTCCGCTCCTTCTGCTCATGGGTGGCCCTGCTGAACAGAACTGGAGTGTGCTGTATTAGCTGGTTCAACACAACCTCATTTTTCACTGCTGAATACACAGGTAGACGGCTGTGGGACATCTTGCCTGAAAGACGTAAAGATGGAAACAGATCTGAGCAACTCATACAGCAAGGTTAACATAGCTCTTAATACACATCTCTGTCACCCCCCCCCACCATATCAGTAACAACAAGCTGTTCACACAACTCAATAGGTATGGCTAAAGCTTACCCACCATTGTGATATATATTGTATTGTACCACAGTTTGTGCTATGTGTTTGTAGCCATGTTCCCTGCATGGACACTATCATTGCTGGCCTGTTATGGACTATTTCCCTTCATGCCATTGTCAGGGCCCCTATTGTTCCATATATGCATGTGGTATGCTTGCTGTGTGATTGCTGCACATATGTCATTCTGTGTTATTGGGGATACCTATGCATGCTGATGGACATGTTCCGGGATTGTGCGGACTATTACTACCCACATATGTTCTATAAAAGTGACACAATATCATGTTTAGGGAATAGTTCCCAGCAGAACCACCTCTCCCACCTCATCTGGCCATGTTACCAGGCCATATCACATGGAGGACCCACCCTGGGGCCTTCTCATCTACTGGTCCAACACTACCTTCAGGTGGAATCACCTCAGGGGATGTTGGCCTCCCCCCTGGGGGCACACACAGACATGATCCTGTCACCCGAGATATATATATATATATATATATATATATATATATATATATATATATATACATATATATATATATATATATATATATGTAGATACATATTATGTTGTATATATATATATATATATATATATATATATATATATATATATGTAGATATATATGCGTGTGTGTGTGTGTGTATATATATATATATATATATATATATATATATATATATATATATATATATATATATATATATAAAATATATATATATATATATAAAATATATATATATATATATATATATATATATATATATATATATATATATATATATATATACATCAGGTCCACAATGTCTAACTCTCCTTCCTGCACAGATGCACTGTTCTGCCTTGCTACGATGCAGACAGGTGCCACATATGGACACAGCCTAACATTAGGGGGTATATATAGTGGCAGATTTCAGGTAAGCCTATTACACACCTATGGCATTTCAGCATGCTATCTTACATGTTAACCTGAGTGTCCTGCAAGTGGTGGGTTCTGGAACCCATGTGTCCATCATTATGGCATTACTTTCACCACCAGCTATTAGCCACAGTAATATACATCCTTTCAATTACACAACACACACTATGTTGGCTTACATCTTATCAGTCAGTGCTGCTCTACACAGTTGATGGGTGTGGCCCACGACCAACAGGAGCAGACTCTAATGTCCATAGCAGTTGTTCATCTGAGCATCATTACAACAGCAACACCTGATGGCACATATATATCATTCCACATAATCTACCCTAGTATTATGGACCAAGTTCTACAGTCAATTACATGCATATATACTTCACATACCTGTTGTGGGAATCAGATCTGTTTTGGATGGTGTCCTTGCAGGAGTTTTTCTTTTCTCCTTGGCTATGGCCTTAGCCTGCTTCCTGTGTTTCTGTTTTTGGTTGGTTGTGGTTCTAGTTTCGGTTCTGGATCTGTTTTCTGTTTTCTCTCTCTCTCTCTCTCTCTCTCTCTCTCTCTCTCCATCTCTCTCTCTCTCTCTCTCTTTAGTAACTGGATTTAGTTGCTTGGAATAGATTGCAGCATGACTTTTGTAGGTGATGCACATGGTCAGGTGATGGCCTCTGCACCAATCAGTGTCCTCCACCTGCTATCTGCATACAGAATGCTGTGTAGTACTTCCAGTTACCACTGTCATGGCAACCCACTACTATAAATCGCTACATCATGTGGGTGTGGTCCCTTTACCTTTCCTGTATGGTGGACATACTTCCCTTGTGTGGACAGCAGTGTTACAGACAGCAGGTAGCAATACCTTTTACAAGAGAACTTGCACACTCAGGCCAGCTACATATTTGTATGAGGTTCCAGAACTACAGATTGTGAGTAATGTTGTTGAATGCATTGTATAGCACCAGTGTTACAGGGTTTGTGTGTACATACTAGTTTAACATGGACTGCAGTCTGTCTGCATAGCTCTCAACTCTTTTCCTATCCACTTGATGGCCATAGGTGTGCCTGTTATGTTTTTCCTGTCCAACAGGTCTTGTGTCAGAGATATCACTGGCAGTGTGTGTTGATTGCTATCAGTACATGGCTACATCCATTTGTGTTTCTGACTTTATATTCCTGACTAAGGGTATGTTGCAGACTATCCTGTAACACCTGCAACTCGCCTAGTGTATGACAACATTTCACATATGGGCCTGTGTTCCAGCCTCTGTCCTCCACCTATATACCAAGCTTTGTCAATATGACATGCTGTCAGGGGCTGTTATGTAATGGCCTGTGAGTATGTCATGTTGCCATTCCTGCCATCATTCCACTGCTGTTGTGGCCCCCACACATATTGTGGGGTTGGGTCCATATATGTGTGGGCTTCATCTGCACAATACATGTGTGCCCTTTTGCAGTCCAGAGGTCAGTGTATGTAACAGTTGTTTATGCCCCTGTATGTCAGTCTATGGGGGGATGCACCATAACTAACCTAGGCTGTTACAACATGTTAGGGGTATCGGGGGTAAGCTGCCTTTTGTATCTGGATGTAAATTACCATGCAGTTTACCTTGGGTAAATGCAGGCCTACTGCTTCCTGCCATACATGCTGTTCTGTTTGTCAGTGTGATTGTGATGGTTTCATTTATGCCTTGTTATGTAACAGATACATCCCATTGTGTCAACTGAAGTCTTTACCCCCTAGGGATTGTGTACAGAGTGTAGATAGAGGCTGCTGGACTACACATCTGTATTACTTGCTGTTGACTGATTGTTATCCTGTGACCCAGTCTGTCTTTACTGTTGTACTACTTGAAGGCCTTTGCCTGGACAGCAACATATGCTATGCTTTCCAGAATACTGTATTGATTGATCTGTTTGAGAGTTGCATTAGTCTGTTTATATGTATTTCAGAGTCTAAATAGCTATATGACATGGCATATACAACTGTAATAGTACACAGATAAAGCTTTCTCATGTATGCAAACCTGTGTGTAGAGTAATATCCTTTGACCTCTCTGTGGGTATATATTTCAGGCAACAATTGTCTTTTGTTTGGATGACTCATACACTGCCCAGTTGGTAAGTTTGCAAACTGTAGGCATACTGGCTGTTCTGTATGGTGTGCACCCTATAAATATGCATCTTCCTATTCATATATCTGTGTGTGTATGTCTAGTTACATATCTATATGTATATATATATATATATATATATATATATATATATATATATATATATATATGTATGTTTGTTTGTGTCTTTTGGCTTTTCCCAGTTAGGGGTCGCCATAGCGGAACTCCGGTCTGCTAATGATTGGCATTTGATTTTTATGTACCGGCTTGTCAGGCCTGATGCACAACCTTCAATGAAGGTACGCCGATTCACGCATGTCTCCATGCAGAAGACGCTCTACCTAAGAATCAAACCGTATATAATATATATATATATATATATATATATATATATATATATATATATATATATTTATATATATTTATACATATATATAGGTTCATAGGTAGGTACTAGGCTATTGGCCCAAGGGCCTACGTAAGCCTAGCCAACAAGGTTCCCTGGCTTACACCACCCAAGATTGTTATTTTCCTGTGCGACTGTCGAGCAGAGACACAGAAGTGATCCCCAGGGTGTATTTCCTATTTCCCATCCACTCATCAAGATTTTTTCATGAAGAGTGCCAATGAAGAACTTTGCTTGACATACTTGGGTAGTCTGTTCCAGAGTATGGGAAGTCTCTGGGACATGAATCTATCCCTACAGCATGTCCTATTTATTGTGGTGACAAGGTTTAGGTCCCTAGAGCGTGTAGCTCTGAGGGATTGGGATTTCTTTAGGTGCAGCCTGTCCAACAGCTCTGGGTTTGACATAGCTTTATGTTAGGCAAAGATCACCTCGGAGTAGGCGATATGCTACGGAGTAAAGCTGGAGTTTATTGAGGCGGTCAGTGTAGGGCATTTGTTTGAGGCCAGTAATCCCCTTTGTGAGGTTCTTCTGTGGCCTTTCCAGTTGCTGCAGATGTCTTGTGAGGTACATTCCAAAAGGGGCATTGTACTCTATAATAGGTCTAATGAGTGTCGGGTAGAGCGGAACAATGACCTCTTTTTTCCTGGATGAGAACCCTTTTTTGATGAGATGTGCCATGTACAAGGACTTCCTGACTACTGTGGTGATGTGACTATCAAAGAAAAGACTACTGTACACCTGGGTCCAAAGGTCTCTTATCACACATTCAGTGTTAAGTAGATTGCTGCCTATGTAGTAGTTCATGGGTACAGAGTTTATACCAAAGGGGATGACACTGCACATTTTAGCATTGAGCTTGAGGCCATGACTCTGACACCAGGCATCTGTCTCAGCGAGGCCCTTTGTAGGATGTCCACGTCATTTGGGGACTTGACTACAGCTCCTAGTTTGCAGTCATCTGTGAACATCATTAGCCAAAGGCCTTCTGGGTTAGTCTGTACTTCAGAGAAGTAGATACCAAACAGGAGATGTTCCAGGATGGAACCCTGTGGCACTCCACTTGTCACTGCTTTCAGGTCAGATTTGGAGTCTGCAACTTTTACAGTGTGGGTTCTGTCAGTGAGCCAGTTGGCAAACCATCTTGTGACATAGGGATTTATACCTAGTTTAGTGAGTTTAGCTATAATTCTTGAATGGGGGATTGTGTCCGTGGCGAGGTCAAGATAGGCTGTGTGAACCACATTACCCTCATCTACAGCTTTGGTGACTGCCTCAAAGAAGTCAATCAGGTTCAGGAGGCATGATCTGCCTTTCACAAACCTGAACTGGGTAGGATCCAGAGTTTGGTGGTTACCAATGTCTCTGTTTATGAGTTCCATGATGATACATTTCATGGCCTTGCAGACCAGGCTCGTCAGGCTAATAGGTCGATAGTTCCCAGGATCATTTGTGGCTTCCCCATTGTGGAGTGGGATAACTGTTCCTGTGCACCATTCAGTGGGCACAATGTCTGATGCGAGGCTATAATTGAACATGGCGCTTAAGTGGGGAGCCAGTTCGTTCTGAAGTTCATGTAAAATGCAGACTGGGATTTTGTCCAGTCCCATGGATGCTGTGTTTTTTACTTTAGAGAGTGCAGCTTTTACCTGCATAGTTGTGATTGCAAGGACTCTGCATTCTTCCTGTATAGATATGGGCCCTTTAGGGGGTGAGTGGGGGTAAAGTTAGCACTGAACCTATCTGCCAGGATGTTGCCAATATCAGTTGGGTCTGTAATATTCATGCCTTTGTGCTGTAACACAAAGCAGATCTGGGTGTTGCCATCGAGATTCTTGACATAGCTATAGAATGCTTTGTGGTTATCCTTAGAATTAGTGGTGATTTTGTTTTTGTAGCTAGCTTTGGAGGATCTTATAAGAGATCTCAGCTTCTTACTGAGGCTGACCAAGGAATTTCTGCACTCATGGAATTTTACTCTCTTTTGCAACAGTTTTTTCCTTTTGTTGTACAGTTTGTTTATGGCAGGGGACCACCAGATTGGCTTCCTTTTTTTGGAGGATAGTGTCTTGGTTCTGTTTGGGATAGCAAAATCCATGCACTTGTGTAAGTGCTTATAAAGTGCATTTGTGTAGAATTCAGCCGTTGTAACTGTATTGTCCATCTGCATGGGTGTCATGAAGTTCACTACTTCTATCTTAAGAAGCATGAAGTTGGCTTTGGAGAATTTTTTTACCATGGTTTCCTTAGTGGGGGGTCGGGGTGGGATGTGGATATCAAGGGTGATTAGCTTATGGTCGGATCGGACCGAGGAGTTGACTTCAGGTTTGGAACACCGGTCATTCATGTTGGTAATGACTAGGTCAAGGTTACTGTTGCCCCTGGTGGGGGTGTGGAAAATTTGATCCAGGGCACTGGAGTTTATGAATTCCAGAAAGTGTTGAGCTAAGGAGTTGGTACATGAGTAGTTTCCCAGTTAATGGTGGGGTAGTTGAAGTCGCCCATTATTAGGGTGTTTATTTGAACCCTACTATTTTCCAGTACATCAAGAAAAGAGGAGTGGTAATTCTGGGGCATGGTGGGGGATCTGTAGCAAGCTACAGTTTGGATTGCAGTTTTGCCCAGAGTTAGTTGCACCTGGATAACCTTGGATGTATTATACTGAGCAACTAGCCTGGAGGTGTGGATATCCTTAATGAATGTGGACAAACCTCCACCTTTGGTGTTTCGGTCCAGGTTACATGGCTGAAAAGTGTGGTGTGAATTATAGCCTGGTAGTGCAGGGTTTTTTTCTGGAGCCTTGAACCAGTTCTTGGTCACTGCACAGATATTGATGTTATCCATTTTAAGGAGTGCCTTGAGTGAGTGCATTTTGAGATTTAGACTTCTAGCATTGAGTAGCATTACCCTCAGTTTTTGCTTGCCTTTTCCTGTTATGGTAGTGAATTTGTTATTTAAACCTTGCGTAAAAAAGGCACTATAGGGGCAGCAAGAGCCTTAGCCATTATCCAGAATCCTAGGGGCAAAAGGTGCAGGCCATCTGTGGCAAAGCATCATGGTCTGTCAACCATGTCATCCCAAGCAGTCATACTGGATCCCCTTAGAATGACACCAGAAGCTTAGCCAATTGTTGAAGTCAATCATTTTGTCCTTGTACTGCGGTATCATTCGGGGTGATGGCAGAATGCTACTCAGGGCTAGGGTCATACCTGCCTGGGCTACAAGATCGGAGAGCTCTTCCATGTCCCTTTTCATGTAGTCCAGAGAGGTACGTCTCAGGTCATTCACACCAACATGGAAAATGACAGAGTCATATTTGTACTTGTTGTGGAGTGACCTGAGTGCGTGGATTATGTGGTGGATCCTGGCACCCAACAGGCAGCTGACAGTAACCTTCTCCTTGTTTAGCCTGGTGAGTGGGACATCAGTGTGCCTGACTATAGAGTCACCTATGACTAGTGTGTTGGGTACGTTGTTTTGCCTTATTGGCTGTGGTTGAGTGACATACTGAGTCTGTGGGCTATGTGTCATTTGGGTTGTTTTGTGGGATGGAGGTTGCTTGCATTTCTGCTTTGGAGGTCTCTGTTGCTTAGACAGATTATTATTAAGAGCCTCCGCAGATGTTTTTGTGTTACTATGTGTGGATTTTGGTGGTGTAGACATAGTGAGACTATGTGATGAGTGTGGTGTGGTGTAAATGTTTACCTTCGCTTCATGACTGTCAAGTTCAATCTTGGTTGTGGAAAGCTTTACTTCCAGTTTGGCTAGATAAGTGCATGTCTCACAGGTTGTAGTGTTGGGTGGTAGAAGGAGAGGGTTGTCTTTGTTAATGAGGCAATTTCTACATTGCCTCAAGATGCCCAGATTCATCGGATAGACAGGAGAGAACACTGAGAGCTGACCCTAGGACATGCCTGAATAAAAAAATATTTTCCTCTAGATAAAGGAGGAAAGTGAGTACAAGAGCTGTTTTCCTCCAAGTAAGTGAGAAAAGTAAGTACAAATACTGATTTCCTCTAGGTAATGAGGAAGACTGAGTGCTATAGTAATTAGTGGCTTATTTAGTGCTTACAAGTTCTGAACAAGTGCTGAGCATAAATAAGCAAATTTAAGTGCTAAAACTAAGAAAACGTATCTGCACTAGACTAGTTAGAGGACAGAAACAAGTGCAAATGCAGGCTTTCAAATCAGAAAGTTGAGACAGATGAAAGAGATTGCCCAAGCGGCCAATAAATACAATTTCTGGTCCAGAACCACACCTTATGTGGTAGATATGTTACCTAGTGCTTAACACTCCCACTGATAAGCTAGAAGGCTTCCCTCCAACACAGAAAGGCTTGGGGGGCTCAGAAGCTTATATACAGTCCTGGATACAGCAAATCTGTATCTGGAACACTAGTTACAGGAAAGGTAGGAAACAGGCTTACAGTTTTTTTTTTTTATACAGAAAAGTAGCAAAATCAGTAGTAAAACAATTCACATGGAGTGCAAGCTAGTACACTTGAGTATGTAGCAATATTAGACCAAACGCAGTTCAAAAATGCAATTAAATTAAAAAGGACTAACAGCAAGTGCAGAAAGAGTTTATTAGGTAGAATATGGTAAAGAGATAGGACTGAGGGAGTGTCCCAGATCAAATCTACAGTGGGGCAGGCAACTGCAAAAGCCACCAAATATATATAAATATATATAATATATGCATATATAGATATATGTGTGTGTGTGTGTGCATGTATATATATATATATATATATATATATATATATATATGTGTGTGTGTGTGTGTGTGTGTGTGTGTGTGTGTGTGTGTGTGTGTGTGTGTACATGTATCTTAGGAATGTTTATTGCTTCCACATTGTACATTCCCTATGGTAGCCAGACTGTATTGCATGATATGTTTTTGATACTGGCCTGACATCATACAGGTGGGATGGATTACTGTTAACATCTTGTGCCCATGTTGTGTCAGGTCCTGGTTATTGGACTTGCAACAGTTAGTATTATATTGCAGGGCAGACCTGTTTGGCTGTGGGGGGGGGGGTAATATCAATATGTACAAGATGTATGTTGCTTGTGGTGGTGGTGCTGCGGTAGCGTTGTCACCACACAGTAAGACACTGTCCGGTTTGATTCTCAGCTAGAGCGTCTTCTGCGTGGAGACATGTGTGAATGGGCATACCTTCATTGAAGGTTGTGTGTCAGGGCTGGTAACTCGGCATCTAAAAATCAACTACCAATCATTAGTGGACCGGAGTTTCGCTGTGGCGACCCCTATCCGGGAAGAGCCGAAAGACACAACAACAACAAGACGTATGTAGCTTGGGCCCCCTCACCCCCATTAATGGTGCCTGTGGTAATATACGTATTTGTTATGTTCTTTTATGACTATAGATATATATCTGTATATATATATATATATATATATATATATATATATATATATATATATATATATATATATATATATAGACTTACATATATATATTGCTCTCTCTACATATTTATAAATATCTATACATAAATATATATATATATATATATATATATATATATATATATATATATACATGTAATCATATATATCTATAGATGTATGCATATGTGTATATATATATATATATATATATATATATATATATATATATATATATATATATATGTGTGTGTAGATGTAGATATTTATATATATATATATATATATATTTATATATATATATATATATATATATATATATATAAATATATGTATATATATTTATATATATATATATATATATATATATATATATATATATATATATATATATATATATATATATATATATATATATATATATATATATATATATATACATATACAGAAAGAGACAGAGGTATGTATATATCTATTTAGATATAAATACACACACACACACACACACACACACACACACACACACACACACACACACACACACACACACACACACACACACACACACACACACACACACACACACACACACACACACACACATACAGCTAATGTTTAAATATATTTCCTACACTGTTGAATGCCTGTGCTGGATGATATGTTTGTAAAAACATCAGGGCTATGTATATCTGACATGGATAAGTGGTAAATTATTTGCGCTATGGTGTGCAGGGTCCTGGGTTAGAGCCTTGCAGAGGCTGTTTGTTGTGTTGCTGGGCAGAACAACGGCCACATTGAATACCGAGTGATTAAGGCAGTTGTAAGCGGGTTTGTGTGGAGGTAAGCACTGCTGACTTCCGGTTACAATTTCTTAGACTGATTATCTTCTCAGTTGCTTAACCTGTGCAGGCATTGCTTACCCCCACACAAACAAGCTTAAATCCGCTTACTGCTGCTTAAAAGTGCTTACTCCCACTTACCCCCGCGCTGATTTCTTTAAAAGAAATTAAAAAGGTTTGACAAGAAAGTGGTGAAACAGGGGCACAAAGAGGGAAAGACAGTAGGGAAAATAGCTAGGGGATGTGCAGAAAGGGTGTAGGAAACATCCGTAGCTGCCCAGTTCTTCTACAGTGACAGCCGTGTATATACACTGAATTTGGAGATAGATTTGGACACTCACACCCCTGAGAGAATGGTGATGACAACAATAATATGTTGTTAAGCCATTTAGACCAAATTACATGTGTCCAGTGGACATGTGCGCGAAATGGAGAGCTATGTATGGGGCGAGATTCTTTGGGGGGAACAGATAGCCCTTATTTTTTTTCAATTGAGAGTGGGATGTTGGAGAGGGATAGTAGGTATATTTGGGGAGTTAGTTTGGGTATGTTAACAGACAAATCAAACAAGATGCATACAGAGTGGTATATGACACATGTGGGGGGTAAACACCTTGATAGGGAGGGTTCTTGGTAAATCTGAAGCCCAAGAGCTCCCTAGTGGAAACAGTGGACTGAGGTCCCCACCCATGAGCAGTCACCACTGCACTTTTGCAGCCTCGAAGGTGGCTGTTCTGGGGGCAGAGTAGGAGAGCCAGGCCGACCCTCCAGTCGTGACACACAGCAGATCTCCAAACTCCCTGCAGAGCTCATTACGCACCATGACCTGGACCTGGTGATGGGTGACAGATTCCTGTCCATGCCCTCTCCCGCGGGGGGCGAGCCCTATCCTCTGAGGCAGTTCCACCCGAAGGTGGTGTAGGACCAACAGACAAGGAGGTCCCGGGTTGGGGCCCAGACGTGCTGGTGCCTGGTGCCACAGCCAGCTGAGGTGGGACAGGTTGGTCCACCGGGACCCGCATTCCCATACGTGCTATGGTGTTTAAGTTTTATCAACATATGTGGGTTAGTAATAGTCAACACATTCCAGGATTAGGTATAACAGCATGCATAGATATTCCCATTAACCCAAACACCAAATATGGAACAGTTACAGAGCAAGCAGAGCACATGCATATATTGGTCCACAGTGGTCATTATAACAGCATGCAGATACATTGATAGCAGCATGCCACCAATGTGGGAGTATTTCAACATAGCACATGCATAGAAACAGATTTCAATAATTATCAAACATTAGGACATATGTCCCAACATTAGAGTTGAATCAGCACATACCAATTGAGTTGTGTATTTAGTTTATTGTTGCAGATATGGTGGGAGAGAGAGAAAGATGTCAGTTAACTAGTATTTTCCTGTAGTTCACATTACTTTCCTAGTCAGTGCTGTGATCTGTACCTTACAAGTATTAGTACACTAACCTATTGCCTTAGTTTAGACAATAGTATGGCTGTCAACTACTATGTACATGAACTTTTTTTATCTGTATTATACACCTCTTACCTGGTATACCTGTGGGGGTATTGTTTGCTAACAGTACCTAACTGTTTCTACACATACTCCCAGATTCCAAGTTGATGTTATGCACATACCTGTCCATCTCTTTTTGCACACACTCTGGGCATGTCTTCACCACATGCAGGTAAACCGGGACATATTTCTACTATTGCCCTCTTAAAACTTTAGTGATTTGTACAATAACAGGTTTGTTTTATTTGACATTTTCCAAATATGTACAGGTCTAACAGTCAGTTATATGACATGACATGCTGCCTATATATCAAAAATTGGCATACTGATATGGCAGGGGGCAGGGTAACAGCCAGCAGATATGGGCCAAATAACTGGACATTATGGACATTTATGGTACACTTGTGGGGTATAATTCTGCATACAGCTTACTACCACTCCCAGGATTTGAAACATGGCTGTGTCTGCTAAAAATAAGACACTGTCCATCATAGTTGAATGTGCTATATAAGTATTGCTGTGTATCTATTGTCTGATTTCTGTCTATAATTATCCTGTGGTTTTACATTCTGTCCTTGCACTTACAACACTCTTATATAGGATTTCCTAGACAGTTGTATTATGTAGTACAGTGTGGGTGATGGTGATTAGTAATACCTTATTATTCTGAGCAACTGCACACTAACAATGCCATACAATACCAGAGTAAACAGTACCAGTATAAGATGTCAGTCTTTTATTTATAGGCACAATGTTCGTATCTGACAGACCTGTGGGAGCAATGTTTGTTAGCATTACCTGCATGTTGCCACACAAATTACCAGTTTCCACATTAGTATTATGCACATACATCTCACTTTGTTACTGTACACACTCTGTCACAGCTTGCCAACATGGGGGTGGAGATGGGACATATTTGGCTACTAACTCTCATAACATTTTGAGTGGTTGCTAGAGTAACATTTGTGTTGTTATAGATGTTTGGCAATCGGTTGTATGCCTTGTTTGTTGCCTAAATGTCTGGGATCATCCCATTGGTTTGCCAGGGGGACAGGGTGGCAGGCAACAGCTATGGGTCGATTTACTGGACATTCTGGACATTTCTGTATACTTGTGGGGTATGATTCTGCATGCAACCTACTACCACTCTCAATATTCATACCATGGCTGTGTGTGCAAAAAATACAACAGTTCACGTCACAGTTGAGTGTGATATTTGGATTTTGTTGTCTGTCTTTTCAAGGTTTTCTGTCTAAGTCTCTCTCAGTTGTAGTATTTGATCTCTTGGGATTACAACAGTCATATACAGACATTCCTACACAATTTACTTATGTAGCACAGTGTGGTTAACAGTGCTTACTACAACAGTACTATTAAGTGATTGCAACTCTACATTAACATATGATACCAGAGTGAATACATGCAGTCCAGCAGTTAGACCTTAATTGTCAGGCTATTATGCTTTTATTTACATACAACCTATATGAGACTCTTCCTGCCCTATTCGCTGGTGTATGTAGTACATGCCTTAAACAATACAGGTTTTATACAGGCAATTAACTTACTACTACTTTTAGATTTATTTCCTATGACAGTACATGCAAGAGTATTACTAACCTGCCTCACGTCACAACCACTTCAATCTACAGCCATGTGCCTCCTGGTTCATAGCCCACTCACTTGCCACTGTGAAAGACATAAGAGGAATATTTAGCCATACCTATCCATAATATACATGAGCTGGCAATTATTAAACAGGTAGTGGACTGATACTTACACACAACTGGGACTTCTCCTGTCCTCCTCGCTCTTGGATCCACTAATCCAAGAGATCCCCCTTTCACCGCTTCAGGTTGGCATAGTGATGCCTGAACTGCCCATCAGTTCGGGTATGCCAGTGGCACTGGTGAGGTCATGGGTGAGACAGACCCAGGCTTCTGCTTTGTATTGGGTACCCTGGTACTGGACCTGCAGCAGTCTCATGTCATGGTCTTTCACAAGGACTCCTATCTGGATGCCCCAGCACTGCACCCGAAAGGACAAACCCTCTCACATTCCAGACAGAGCGCCTACAAGGGGAAGCTACAACCAGTTATGAGATGTATTCCTGCCTGTTGGGTTTAAATAGGGCTGGTTTCCTGCACTTTGCCATGATTGGTTGGTTTTGAAAAGGCTAAGCTATGGGCAAACCTGATTACCTTAAGGTTGGCATTGCTTAAAGGGGTATACCAATGGGCAGACTGAGTTAGCTGGCCTACACATTGTTTACACCTACTAAGCTGGGCTGTGCAATGCTTAGCATTGCTTAATATTTAAGTTGCATTATATTTGCATTGTGGCATTGATTTATTATTCATAACATGTTATATATGTGTTTGGTACCCATGATTCATGTGTACGTACACTGTATGGGGGTCCTTGTGTTTATTAGGGGATGTCAACACTTTATTATAATGACACCTCACATCTGGGCTTAATGCAGTACTGCAGATCACATATTTATGTCCTGTAGCTGGTTATACAATATAAAACGGTATATAGATTCCTTTCACATGTTCAGTTTGTATTTCCTGTGGTGAGGATCTGTTTGGTGATACCTCAATCTTATGTACTGCTGTGGTGCCTTAGTGGTTAACTACTGTGACTATAGTGTACTGGTCCTCAGTTCAAGATCTGCAAAGGCTGTTTATTTTGTTTCTGGCCAGAACAGCGGCTGATGCATACAGAGTGATTAAGGCACGTTTAAGCAATTGTAACCGGGTTTGCACAAAGGTAAGCAATGCTAACCTCAGGTTACATATGCATACAGTGAGTTAGCTTCAATATTAACAAATTGACAGAAAACACCAGGAAGGACCCTGTTGACCAGAGACGGTAGAGTCAAATATACAGATATACATACCAAAATGTGTTAAATACACAAAATGTAAATGTAAAATAAACATTTTCATATACAACCAACTAAACACTGTTTATGACACCCAATGTTCTTAAATTGCATAACAAAATAATATCATAATGTCTAAAAAACAACAATAATAGTTAATCATATAAAAAATATAAAATTAACTTTCACAAATTTTGTTAAGAAATTTAAAAAATTATTTCTGGAAAACACCATTCCATAACAATAAGAAATAAAAATGTTGATATGTAACACATATTGTGGAGATGGATTGAAAGTATAGTTTTTTACTTCGATGGGTTAATGAAGTTAGATTTAGGATATGCTTGTTAGATTGAGCTTTGTCTGATAGGGTAATTGAAGAGGTGGGATGTATTTGTTGTAGTGTATGAGTGTATATAACATCAATGGAATGGTTAAATGTGTTCATATTCTGAAGAAGTCTTTATAATAAAGACGAAACCTAGGTCAAATTCATGTATCTGGTCTATATATTTGACTCTACCGTCTCTGGTCAACAGGGTCCTTTCTGGTGTTTTCTGTCAATTTGTTAGTAGTTTGGATTGGTGTCTTCCTGTTAGCTTCAAATTTGCTTAACCTATGTGCGCATTGCTTACCCCCACGCAAATAAGCTTAAACCCGCTTACTACTGCTTAAATATGCTTACTGTCGCTTACTACTGCGTGACTGTGCTTACTCTTGCTTACAAGTGCTTACAGCCACATACCACCGCACTAATTTAGACAGTGATGTCTAATGGTTCTTGAGCTGGTGGTGGATTTGGCAACAGTATTGATTTATCATTTATTACACATTTTACCTTCCATTTGTATCCCTGATTCTTGTGTACATATACTGTATGGGGCACTTGTCATTATCTGTGAACTTTGCAACATTATGACAATGGCATCTCATATCTGCATTTAATGCAGTACTCTGGTTCACAAATATATGTTATGTCATAGGTTATGCAACAAAATAAATTGATCATAAAGTAATTTGACATGGAAAATGGATTGTACTGGAGTGGGACTCGAGCTAGGAATGACTGCTCATAAGACAAATGGTCTGCCCACTACACTGTGGTTAGACTGCTTCATTTGCATATATCTTGCTTTTTATCTTCTTGTGCCATTTAAGCTGTATTAACCGTAGCTAAGCAATGGGCAAACCTGCATACCTATGGTTAATTTTGATCTGTTTCATAAAAAAAATCTTTATATTTAAATGTTGTAACTATTGCTCTTGTACACTTGGGGGAATGTTGCTGGGGGTATGTGAACACCTATGAACAGTCTCGCTCATTCTTACTCTTACACGGCTGTTCTTGATTGCAGGGGTGTGCATATTCTGAGAGCTCTGGTCTCATACACACCCCCTTCACTCGTACACGCTCTGTGTCCGTTTAGGAGCTCAGGCAGCGTGCCTTCATTACTATGCATGGCACGCTGCCGTACTCCTCCTACACGCCCGCTTCTGTGCAGGACTAAGGTAGTCCTGCATGGAAGGATGGTGAATCCAGGGTTTTTTTTTTTATAAATCTGCATTTTCTGAACAATGCAAAGTATAAAGCTCTAATGTCTGGCAGTATACTGAGTTACTGTAATCATTGCTGATTTAAGTGAAAATGCTAAATTTTACCAATGACTCCACAGCAAAATGATGAGCTAAAACAATTATTGAGAGATATGGTGAAAGTGATATATAAATATATGTAAATATTTATTTTTTTATTTATTTATTTTACATTTGTTGACCAGAGAAGTCTGTCTCAGCACAAAGGACCTTTTTCAGCTGTGGACCGAGTAGAAAAGCTTCACTGCATGTACTATAAACAAAATCTTTTAACTTGTACAATTTCAACAATGACAGGCAAAATACAACTAAAATGAATTTTACAATGTCAAAATAGACAAAACAGTAACTATACATACAATAGTAATTCTTATTATATTAATTATATTATATATAGATACATTTCTATAACTATGCAGTAGGATATATGTCAGATGATCAGGGCACCTTGAATGACTTCCAATTATTAATTTTTAAAAGAGATTGATTTTATTGGGAAATTGTTTCTCGAGAGACATTACCCGTGAGACTTAGTTATGATGGTGACAATGAAGTTACTAATGAATGGGGTAAGAAATTTAAACCCATTGGGGTGAAGGTTCCCTCAGTACTGCAGTTAAGATTCATTCAAGAGAATCATTTAATAATGCATTTGTTTATAATTTTAATTTCTAGAGTACAACAACATTCAGCTACAAAAGGGCCTTGAGCTTAAAATAATCCCATTAGGACTTGATATTTATAAATTTCCTAACGGGATTTCTTATGAGGATACATTGTATCAAGAACTAGTTGAATTGTAACTTGAAATGTTAAAAAAAAAATAATATAAACAATACTGCTTGCATGCAGAGTAATAAGCTTAATAAACTGCAGTTGCATGATTCTATCATGAAACATACTTTTTCTCAGTTCAGAGCATTATACCAAGGCATTTCTATAAAAAAGTGAGAGACATATTGTCAATCTTATAGCGAAAAAATTAAAAAGCTTGAGAGTGATTCTTCTGCTTATTCCAACCATCAAGACTTCATAATTAACACTCGACATTTAAGTAAATAAAGTGCTAACAATTTTAACATCTTTAGTGAAGTTACTTCAGTACTTCAGTAGGTGACAATGTTAGGCAGCTGGACAATTTTATTAACAATGGTGAAGTATAACTTAATGTGAATAATGAATATGTGATTCATGGTTGTTCTGAAGGTGTCAGTGGAGGTGTGACCAATCAGGAGACTGCCAGTACTGACATCCCACAACACTCTTCTTCCCACCTTTTTCAGTTGGGTGCCATTCCCAGGACTCAGACTGTAGTCAAGAACCAACATTCATGAAGCTCAGCATTTTTTGTGGGCAACTTATTAGAATTAGATGTATCATAAGTGACAATAGCAGTTTTTTGAAGAAGTAGGTTACATCATCAAGATGTCCGTGCATACAGGATATCTCAACAATGAATTAAAGAACATTAGTGATGACATTATAAATAGGCATTGGCCCAAATATCCTCCCATTTTAAAGAATGGCATAGTTTTCAAGAGACAGTAACAAATCACACCTTGGTGGGTACTCATGAGGAAGTTAACTTTTGTTTCCTTCCTTTTCCCATAAGTGTTGATAGTAAAACTATCATAAAAATAGTGACTGTCAATTTGAAAATTATTTCCGGGAATCCTGACTTGGTTGGAGTCATTGGGGAATGACCTTGCTTTGTCTACAAAAGATCCGGTAACTTAAAGCAGATGTTAGAATTCCAACTTGGTAATGATTTAAAGTTACTTAGTGGTAAAAAAGGTACTTATTTGTGTGATAACTGTAGGCAATGTAGGTTTGTTAGTAATGCTGCTATTGTTCATCATATGTATTTAAGTCGCTCAATTGAGACTAAGAAATATTATAACTACCTTAGTCACAATACAGCCTAAATTGCAGTCTGCAGCAATTGTGTTCACTTTTCTGTAGAGAAAAGAATCAGAATGCTTAAATTCAGAATTAGAGAACATGTGAAAGCTATTCAGGATCATGATGTGACTATATTTATAGCTAGGCACAGCGAGGGGAGCTCAGGGTTCATTTTTCTGTTTTAGAACAAGTAGACCAAGTTAACTATATTGTGAGTTGTAATAACATGCTTCAGGTGAGGGAAATGAAGTGTCAGGTTTCTTTGAGGGCTGACAACCCCCCCCCCCCCCCGATTGACTAAGCATATTAATGTCAAGTGCTTGTTAAAACTCAAGATCATATAAGGTTTAAGTTTTGGGTTAGAATAATATGCATTCCACAAGTCAAGTTAAGTTTTTCTTTATAATTTAATGTTTTGTAATTTTTATTCTTAGTACTTTTTGAAATGGTAGTGTGATTTCTATGTAGCTGATGTATCGTTTTAAAAATTCTTAAATGCTATCATATTACTATAGTGTGTCAAATGGGAAGTGAAGTAATAACTGATTTTTATTGTGATTGGCTGATGTTTCATTGGGAGGGATGTTTAAACCTGATTGTAAGTATTTAGTATGACTTCTGATGAAATTCTGTCTGGATAATAAAAGGAACAAAAATGCTTAAAAGTACTAAGGTGATTTGGTACGTTCTGTTTTCTTCAGAACACATTTGTGGCATATCAACAAGGTTTTTTCACAGATATTGAATAAACATTGAATTAATTTTGGTTTTACAGTCTTTTCTCCTTATACATTGTTACCCTACTTACAGTTTTGTTTAGGTTATTTAATTGGATGCTGTAGTGTTATTCAAATCAAAGATAAACTAGCATTGGCCACATGTGCCACATTTCCTCATGTTCCTATTCACTGATAAGATGTTGTTAGTAGTATTACTCCCTGAATCCAACAAATGTTTAAGATTTCTAGCCTTCTTATAAACAAAAGAAGAGGCATCTTCCAGTTTCTTCATAAGGTCTGTAGAAAATGTCTCTTTAGTGCTGGCACTCATGTTTTATAGAGAATAATCACGGCCTTAGAGAAGTCCTTTTGATTCTGCTTGTTCTCCCCCACTGATAAAAATGGTTTACTATCAAAATCTTGCACCTGACTAGTGTGAGTGTTCATGTATGCAATCCGAAATGTCGTAAAATCCAATAATCAATCATTTATATAACCGAAAGTAGGAATTAAGGAAAGGTGACAACTCAGGAATGTCAACTTTACCAAAAATACCTACACTTCCAGTTATGTGCTACAAACGTATTACAGGAGGACAAGCCCCCCTGCACCCTCCATGTGGGGGTCTGCACCCCCCACACCCCCTTGAGACTTATATATACAAACTCCGAGACTGCACTACAGTGAAGGATAGGGTAAGTTACATGATCACTACTATAGTGCAATATCCATTCAAAATAATGAATTCACAAAAGTGAATGCACACTAGCATTCGCTCTTGTGGATTGGTCATTTGTTGAACATATTTTCCAATTTAAGTAGTTCAATAATAAAATGTCATAATTTGATACTAACCTAGACAGTCAAACCCTTAACAAGGCTCCTTTTCTGCCAGTAGGGGTGACAACTAGTATAATGCAAGTTACAAAGTGAGCCTTGGATATGACTTATTTCTTCCTTGAAATGAAAAAAAAAATAAAAATAAGATTGAATTTCTTTCCTTAGTTATGAGTTTTGCTCAAGTCATAATTCAATCAAATGTTTGTGAAAAAGCTCTAAAATGCATCTCAGAGTATGAGGACCCCCCCCCCAGAATATCTGGTGCATATCAGCCCACAGATTATCTGCTTAATGTAGTTATCTCCTCCATACTTATTACAATATAGTCTTGGCCAATTCAAATATATTAAAATGGCGCAGGAAAAAGCAAAGCTGAGGGAGAAACTCAATGTCTTTCCTTAAGCATGATTTTTGTTCAGGCCATCATCGGATGAAAAGGAATGTTAAAATACAACAAAAACCCCTCTAAAATCTACCTCAGAGCATCTAGATGACTTATGGCTTCTGGAGAGCTAGAAGTCCCCCGACCAGTTTAATGCAGTTACTATATCCACAGTCTTTTACAGTATTGTCTTGGTCACTTAGGTTGTATTCAAAGGAAGCAGGAAAAAGCAAAGTGGAAGAGTAAGACTAAATTTCTTTCCTTAATCATAACTTTTTCTTGCCATCATTGGATGAAATGTTGTTAAAAAAAACTTTAAAATGCACTTAACAGCATCTAGGATGCCTATGGCTTTGGGGGACCCAAGTGACCCAGACTCTTAAATTAATGCAATTATTTGCTCCACAGTTATCAAAATGCAAACTTAAGGAATATGTTGAATGAATGAATGGGTGAATTAATACAAGAAAAAAAATTAAGAGAAAGCAAACAGTGTGAGAAAAAAGAAGCAAGAAGTAATCTGGACGGTCTGGATACATTAGAATGAGGAGACCATGGGGACACCAGTTGATGTACATGGGGAGCAGTGGGCTGCAGGGTGGCAGCATGGAACCCTTTGCCAAAGGCAACAGTTTATTTACATCTCTGTTCAAGACTCCTAATGTTCATAAGTCTGGACCAAATTCTAAATGAGACATAGCAGGGGTATAGTCAATGAATTCAGTCTTGTACTCACAAACTTACTGCCCCCCAACACACATAACATTCATTATCAGTAATAGCTCAATGAACATAGTGTTAAATGCTTTGTAAGATTCATGTAGGTAGCACCCATGGTCAGCCTCTTGTTCAATACCGTTGTTTGTTTTATTCAAAAGAGGCAACAAATTAATAATTCAAAAAGTCTTTTATTAAAGCCGTAGTCTTCTGAGCCTAATAGTCTAATGCCACCGGTGTCATTTAGGACAAACTGAGCTACAACAGTGTTGATACCTTACATAGGTGTGTGAATAGCAAATTAAATTTAGAAATGAAACCAATAACAGCAAATGATCTAAGTGCTTTCTAAAGTACTAGCTTATCAAGAATAAAAGAGAACAGCACAGTTTTTAAGAAACATCAGTATTCATTTCTTCAGTGAACTTCATTTGTCAAAGCACTGACACAATATTACATTTGACTCAGTTACTAAATTCCAGATTTGCAATTATGTAGCTTGTCTTTTAGTCTTCAGTTAAGAAGAGACATAAGTTTACTGTGTCAGCCTATGCAATAAATCAGTGCAATCACTGTAATGAGTTATTACTAATATCATAAATAATTGATAATATTGACTTTAGCAAAAACTAGAGCTGCTGTGTAAAAGCTTTTAGAGTGTGCTTATTAACAACAATTAAAATGAGAAATAAAGGCTGCTTGCTATGCTCTCAGATTGCAGACGTGAAGTAAACACGATAGAATATTTATAAAATGTGCAAGTTAACAGCTTCCTGAGTCTGTATTCAGCTCACTACATTTCTTCCTCTTGTCTGCTTACAGCCTTTAAAGCAGAACTACTTCTTTGCTCAATACATCTTAGTTTTGGCCAGATCATGATAATAAGTTGTTAAAGCCACAGGCAGATATCTCAGCCAAAGAGCAAGATATCTGTACAGTTCAAGCCTTGGACTTAATTCTGGACAATATGCCCAAAGTCGTCTTTTACCAGTTGATGATACAGTAATCCACACAAGACAGCAAAATTAGAACAGCAAATTAAAAATGAAATGAAATCTATGCTGCATCTTAACAACTACATGGGTGGTAGCTCCAGGAGACTGCTGGTCGCTGACTGATAACATGCAACTTAAGTTAAAAGGGCCAGCAAGAAATAAGTCTGCATGGGAAAACAGTCATACCTCCAGCCCCGCATGACCTTCTGTACAGCTGTCAAGTAAGATGTGAATTTATAAAAAATGGAATATATAAATGCAACTGCTCCAAATGTTTGCTCATTGGCATCCTACACCAAAAAAGTAGCTACTAAATTAACATTCTGTTCAAATTAAAAAAGGAAACTATCTCTGGTGAGAAATAATACTGCTGAATACATAGCTCAATGTTATATTAAAGAACTGACATTTCTACAGTCGTTTATATTCAACAATAATCTGCCTGAGAAAACAACCTCAAAGGAAAAATTTAAAATGAAATAACTCAAAAATCCATATTAAATCATAGATATGTATAGCAATGTCAGTAGAAGTTATTCACAGTAAAAATCTATTCAAACAAAATGGAGTGCTCATTTCATGCACACACATTTACGTCAAGGTATTCAATGGTATGAACATAAATAGGTTTACACAGCTAGGCATAATTAGCAACAGTAAGTTCTGGACAACATTGCTTCTTTATATAACAGAAAATAGGAAGAAAATGTTTCATAGTGTAAACTTAATATAAATACGCTTCAAAGCTCAAACCTATGCAGTATTTTATGTAGAGACATTTTACATTATCTTGGTATATAAAGATTAGGCATTGTAATTGCAAACTGGTGATTTATGTGTGAAAAATATATAAATATCTTGTCTTATGTTTTTTGGTTTATGAACGTGACTTAGCTTTATGATACAAAATGGAAGACAGATTGGCTCCTCATTTTCATATTTTACTATCATAATATAATTTTATTTATAGGATGTGCTTGCATTCAAGGTAATTGTGCGTGTGTATTAATACTGAAATGTTTGGATACATAGAAATTTTGAACATTAGGTTTGGGAGTATGTGCATGAGTGTTTGCTAATTAGGGTTAGAGTAGAAACTATTGAAGAAATATATTCAATGTTCTACATGTGTGCCAGCATATATTAATATCTTGTTTAGTAGCACAGTTAGGGAAAGGATGTTTCATAAAGTAATGTGCAATGTTAGTGTAGGGGCAATGGCATGGTTAGGAGTAGGGACAGTGATAGCACACGTGAGTAAGGATCAGTAGGAAGGTTAAACTCTTGGAAAAAGGATTTATATTAACATAAACTTTGTATTGCATATCCATTGAATGTCCTGTTGAAAAGATACACTTTTCACAAAACATGATGTACACCACTAGATTGATTTCATTGATACATTCATGTTCACCTTTTGCTATCTAATCCAATTTTCCTTCACTTTTAAATATTGATCTGTCTTGACCAAAATGATAAGTTTATCTAGAATACTATATCCATTACAACCCAAGGTCAGCCCTCACTCAGCCTAAGAAATGAATTAATGATACTGAGTACAAAGGGTTAGATGATAAATTATGGCTTGTTTTGTAGCCCTTTCATTAAGTTAAATTTGATTGTTTTACATATCATGTTTTTGTTGATCCATGTTTATTTTTATTCCATAAATGCTGCTTTGAGTAAAAATGCCTAAATAACATTGAAGCTGAATTCGTAATTTTGTCTTTGATTATCACATACAGTACAAATCAAATAACACTGTTTTTACTCTCCACAGACACCAGACAATATTTTCCAGTTTTATTGATATGATCTCATAAGTCTATTAAAGTAGTCTTTAGTATTAACTATGCATATGTAAATAACAATTGCTCTATTGCTTGATTAAAAAATAATAAGACTTACATGTATATATTCTTTACTCTTTTAAGTCTACATATGACTTAGTTTAATTTCATAAACTTTGAGAATGCTAAAACATTAATGCATCAGTCTTCATAGCAGGTGATACGATGACAGGTTTAGAGACTTATAAAATAGATAAGTAGTTACTCATCAGATTAACAGAGCTGGAGTGTAAAAACTATAGAAGAAGTTCAATGAAGTTAAATTATCTGCAGTTTTCTATAATTGCGAGACAGTAGAAAAACTAAGATATATAACAACTATCTGATGAAAAAGAAAACCTACAGATGTATGAAAATTATTTAATTGGTTAAAACATGCCTGTGTTTTTATCATTCCCTTTTATCATGCTAGTAATGAATGAACTTAAAAGAATTATCACTTTCAACCAGTACAATAATGATGTTTCCTTCCAAGTGTCATGCTCTTCTACAGAAAATAAATATATATTGTTTTCCATTGTTGGAAGCAAGATTCTCAGTCCTTATCAAACTACTGAAGTAATCATGTACAGGTAATCTGTGCGGGATCATTGCACCATGTGATTGAGGATAAGCACACTTTACCTAACAAAGTATACATTTATAATTTTAAAATGCATTAGAACATGAAGACCGATACAAGCCATGCTTGATTTAAATGATGAATGGTCATCGTCAATCTATAGAGTAATGTCAACTCATCTAATCTGTATTTCAAAAGATATACACATCTTAAATTAGAATGCACTCTAACTAGATCTATTTCTCAAATGTGCTGGTGTAAATTCCACATTTAAATCCATGAACACAGCAGCGGTTGTGGAGAAAGAAAGAAGGAAACTCAAGTTGGCTGATTCATTTTTATCATTTGTGAAATAGAAACATAACCATGTGTTACATCCAAAACAGAGCTCACAAAAATGTCTTTCGTCATCTTGATATATGAATTATGCTATTGACACATCTTTTTCTATTTCCCTTTTCCTTTACCTCCTGTTGACTATCAAGCCTGTTCCGCCATTGGCGTGCCCATTCTTCCTCTTCTCATTGTGCTCTGTATATTAAGTGATGAGCGAGAACAAAGAACCACAGCTAGCACCTCCAGAATGTTCAGAGACTTACATCTCGATTCCCTGTATCCATAGCACAAGCATGCAATGACATGACCTCCCCCAATGTTCACCCAGTGACACATGTGCACTCGCACACATCTGCCCACTTCCTCCTTCCTTCTATGACTATACCATTTGGTGGGAGTAGATATTTCAGTACATCATGCTGCCTGCTGCTACATCTTTCTCCATTTCATACCATTAGTGAAATGGGTTGGGTTGTTGCCCTCATCCAGCAGGGAGTAGTCAAAACTGGCCACATGATCACACCTTTCCTTACTGGCTAATCCAAACGGAATCCAATAGTTTATCCCAGGTCATCCATCTGGCTCATCATAAGGGCTATATTGCTTTAAGACCTAGAGCCTTTTTAATGCCTTAATTAAATATAAAATGTTTAATACCACCTGTTCAGAATGTTAACAACAGTCTTTCTTTGCTTTTCTTATTACATTTTTCATATGACCAGCAGTGTGAAATATGATGTATCAAATTCCACAATGCTGGCTTATTAATTTGACTAATCTGAGAAAGTCATGAGGAAGGAATAAAGATAGCAAAGTTCAGAAATGCTCATGAAAAACTGTACTCTGTTTTTGTAGCTCCATTCTTCTGTCATTCAACATATACTGAAGAAGCATAGCATTAAGTAATAGTTGCAACAGTATGCCACCTTTATTTGCACATATTATTTGTTTGTGTCTTTCGGCTTTTCCCAGTTAGGGGTCGCCACAGCAGAACTCTGGTCCACTAATGATTGGCAGTGTATTTTTACATTTCAAGTTGCCAACCCTGACGCACAACCTTCAATTAAGGAATGCCCATTCACGCATGTCTCCACGTAGAAGATGCTCTAACTGAGAATCGAACTGGACAGCGTCTTACTGTGAGGCGACAATGCTACAGCAGCACCACCACCGCAGATTATTTGCACATATTATATTGCAGTAATATCATATTACAGCACTCAATTTAACAATGAAATGCTGTAGTCAACTTACTAGGAATCATTGACACACTGAAGGCGCTGATGAGATAACTTTACTTTATTATTCATTACCACATCATTTGATAAATAGTACTTAAGAAGGGCAGTCATCACAAGAAACTCATCCTAGTCTTTGGAATATATATATATATATATATATATATATATATATATATATATATATATATATATATATATATATATATGCATGTGTGTGTGTGTGTGTGTGTGTGTGTGTGTTCACAAGCTCGAAGTTTCAAAACCTTGAACTGCAAATTGTTGAGACCATAAGTTCGCAGTTTTGAAACTTCGAAATTGTAATAAAAAAATAAAATAAAATAAAATTTTTCTTTTACATTTTTGCAGGGGGGAAAGACCCTGCTAAATAAACATACCAACTCCAAGATCACACTACAGTGATGAAAATGGTAAAGTTCCCATTTCATACTTTACAGCAATCTCCATTCAAAACGTTCAAAGTTTCTAAACTTCGATCTTATGGTCTTGACCATTTGCAGTTCGAAGTTTTGAAACTTCAAGCTTGTGAAGAAAAAAAAATATATATATATATATATATATATATATATATATATATATATATATATATATATATATATATATATATATATATATATAAAGAGAGAGAGAGAGATAATTATATATAAACAACTTATCTCCATAACACAACAAAATAATATACCACCATGTAGTTGACTTCTGCTAACTAAAGGCCGTGCTGTATTTTTTTTACAAAACTGTATACTGTACCCTCACATGGTACCTAAATAAAGCCAAATAATTTAGCTTCAGTCTGCAAAGTAGAACACCATTATGTGAGCATGTGTAAGTTATACATGTTCTTTGCAGGGGATTAGCTCATAATTTATGGTGTAATGGTTGAACAGTTATCAACAAAATTCTGATTTGGCCACACTGAGCAGAGAAAAAGGTAAATAATTCATAGATTTAAAATGATTACCCCATCTCCACTTTTGAAGAATATATTCACAGAGGCATATAAAGCCTTTTACATTCCAGAAAGTTTCGCAACATGTTTTTCTTAAAGCTACTTATCATTACATAAGATGCAATACCAAACCGATTGGTATGGCCAATGAAAAATTGAACAAAATATTATCTGAAAGTATGAAAATGTTTTGTAAAATTGCAAAAAAAAAAATTGTGCAATTCAGTATCCAATTTCTCTCCTATCTATTTTTACATTATATGTTGCATGTTGTATTATTAACATGGGTTGCTAGTTATATGCGTTACCACATTTAAATGTTTCAGTTTAAGTTTTTTTTAAATGCAGTACGGGGCTGACTTTACATAGTACATGTTACAGGTCTTTAAGCATCACAAACAGCACAGAAACTTATAAAACAATTCCCAAACCATCATACTGACAGTTCTTAACAAAAGATCAGACATTGCAGTTAACAGAAGAAATTAAAACTAACATCTTACTATCAGTTAGTTACACCTCTAACACACAGTACTGGAAAATATTTCACTGGAAATACTTACATAGAGCATTTTTAACACCAGATAGAATTAGAAAGATCAGTACTACTACAAATGTTTTTTGCTGGATGTGTGAAAAGTCAAATAAAGCAGACTGGATTCATATTTTTTATGAATGTAATAAAATTAAATCATATTGGAATGGAATAAATTTTTTATAAGCTTAATTTAATGAATCCTTTACCTTACCTAAAGCATTGATTATACTAAATGTAAATGGAGGTCCCTACCTGAATAAGACAAATATGTATTTGTTATGGACAATACTTGCTATATATAGGAACCAGAAGGTGGAATTCAAATACACCCCCGACCTTGGAAGAATTCTACACTTTACTGAAGACAACTGCATCGATGGAAATAAAAATCAAAGAACTAAGAATCTATCCCAGGCCATTGGTAAATAATCATTGGAAGAAAGATTTATTTTGTTGGACACTCTGCAATAATCAGTATTGTATCTCTGATAACTGATCTGTTAATTCTATATTTAATAACATACAGTGCATATTCTGTGGTGGTGCAATGGTAGCATTGTTGCCTCACAGCATGAGGTTCTCCCGTTCGATTCTCGGCTTGGATTGGGAGTGCCTTCTGTGTGGAGTCTGCATGTCCTTTGAGTGGGCGTTCAAAAGACATGTGTTGAATGGGTGTGCCTTCGTTGAAGGTTGGTCATTGGGCTGGCAACTTGACACCATAAAAACCAACTGCCAATCATTAGCGGACCGGAATTCCACTGTGGCGACCCCTAACCGGCAAAAGACAAACAACAACAACACTGCATATAATTGAAAGACAGGCTATTGTAAATATTTTATATAGTTGTTTAAAATTAAATTTAAAAAATATTATGTAAATGCTATTTTAATTGAAAATAAAAAATGTTTTGAGGGCAATATGCTTAGTATTAAAATTTACTTTTTAATCCCTTCAGATGTAAAGCATGGTCATAACCTTCATGGGAATGATCATTGCTGAAGGTGCTAATGTATGGTTCTTTATGTCTTTACAAATGTGCTGTTAGGTTAACTTAAACTTGCATAGAATTACTGGATTGAAAACCTTTGAGTACACAGCCAAGTTATACAAGCTTTTCACATATTTAAATTTAGGATGAGGACCTCATAGCAGAAGTAACTCTCTGAAACATACAAAAAAAACATTTTATGAACACTGCTTCAGTAAGCAGAATGGGAACATTTGGTTATGTTCTCACAGCTATTCTTTAATTGTCTTTATCATTTAAAGTTTTCTGAGTGACTGTTTTATATGGGTTCATGCTTGACTCATGTCATATTAGCTCTAGCATTAAATTAAAAATATATATGAAGTGTAAAAACATATATAGAATGTTAAAAAATAAATACAGTCTGGAAAGCTTCCTCTGCAAGCATATTTGCTATATCATGTGGCTTGTTGATTCCTTCATTGTTTACAGATAGCACCATAGTCATAATAAGACCAGGTGGTATAATGGTTAAGGTCTTTACTTCTCATGCATAAAATACAGGTTTCAATCCTGCCAGTGTAGAGTTTATATATTTTCTTTTGGTCTTGGTGGGGTCCATTGCATCTCCCCAAAATATTCTGAATGTTTCCACGTCAGACTCACTCAAGAATGGAGCTGTGGGCAGTGGCACAGACTTTAGATGATACCTCATAAGGGGATGATCAGTCACTTTCAGCATAATCTGTGATGTGCAGTATCAGTAAGACAGGAGAACACAGATCAAAGACTATACACCATGTCAGGACTAGCCACTTGATGATTTAAAAATTAGTTTTAGGTGATTTGGTTGTATTGACTAATTTTGCCAAAATGGCCATTGGTATTTGACTGTGATAGTGGAATGAGGATCCAACCTACACCTGAGACCAATGCTAATGGTGGAAGGAGTGTATGTCCCACTATTGGCCAGAGTTTGCCTTCCATAAGACATAGCTTGGAAATGGATGACATGATTATGAGTCTGGACATCATATCTATCCAGGACACAAGATGAAAGGACAGTGCAGCAAAATCACTTGGCTTGGTATATAGTCTACTGCTTAGGAGGAGAAACTAGAAATCATGTGGGAATTGTTGTGAGGGAGAGTATTCAGAAGTCAGAGAGGGATGTTATCAGAAGTAGTGATAGACTCATGGAAATCAGAGTCCAGTATAAGGATAGGGCACTATTCATAATATCAGCCTATGCCACAGAGCAGGGTTGTGATAGTGAGGAAAAGAGTGCATTCGTGCAGCAGTTGCAAGACGTGCTACATAAAGTAGAACAAAATGAATTGATGTTGATAATGGGTGACCTAAATGCATATCTAGACAGACAGAACAGGATATGGGGATTTCCTGGGATAAATGGGTGGGGCAACAACAATAAAAAAGGTGAGGCCATTCTAGATTTCTTTCTGTCAAATGGCTTGATGGTGGCTAGCATATGGTTCAGCAAGAGAGACAGTCACAAGATCACATACAAAAGTGTCTAACATACAAGTCATGTAGATGTCCTACTAGGAAAAGGTCACGTGGTAGAATCAGTGATTGCAAAGTCATCCTCAGTAAAACAGTCAATCCACAGCATAAACCACTGGTTACCACAGTTATCTGCATACAGTGGTCAGAGAAAGATCTAAGGTCAACTGAGAACAGGCTGAAGACCAGGAAGTTGACTATAGAGAAAGCAGAAGTGCTCAAGGAAATATTCAGTGTTCTAGAACCTCAGGAAAAAACAATAAACAAGTGGAGACGAAGAGGAATAGTATCCCTTCAAAACAGCATGTGTGAGGACAACAAAATGGGTAAGTTACTAAGGCAGATTTGGACATAAGCTACATAAGCAAAGCTGATGGCAGAATGGAGAGGGAGTACAGGAAAAATTGGAGATAGAAAAGGCAGACCAGACTAACTAGGAATACTGGATGGCTAACAAAGAGTCTAACAAAGGAGCTGCGATAGCAAGGAACAAGGCATCAGATGCACTCTCCCACCTTCCGAAATGTGACTCAATATATTGCACAAATAAACTATCAGGTTGCAAGGCAAAGACTGAAATCTCAAGAAGATAGTCTGACATCCATCATAAGGGATTTTAGCAACAACCTTCTCACCAGCCCACTGAAAATCAAAGGCAGGCAGAAGGACTAGTTTCAGCAGCTTCTCAGTGAAGAAAACCTCATAAAAGCTGTGCAGCTGCTGACACACCTACAATGAAGGAAGAGGAGAGCCCACCATAGAAGAAAAAAAGAACAGTACTAAGGAAAACAAAGTCAGAGAAAGCAGCAGGCTCAGATGAGGTCAAAACAGATATGATCAAGATGTTGGGAAACATTTCTTCTGAGGGTATATATAATAGTATGGAGAAAATAGTGTTTGACAGATAACTGGAGAATAAGCATACTAGTGCTATTGTACAAGAACAAAGGAGACAGCCACAACTATGGGCAGTACATAGTTTTCAGACTTGTGTCACACTGTAGGAAAGTTCTGTTGAGGGTGATTGATAAATGAATATGCGGAGTAGTTGAAAGTAAGATGGGAGATGAACAGTTCAGATTCAGATCAGGATGCAGTACAACTTTCTCAATGTTTGCAGTGGGAAAAAATAGTTCAGAAGAAGTTAAAGATAAGGGACGAGTCTGTTGTGCATTCCTAGACTTGGAGAAAGCATATGACAAAGTTCCAGAAAAGCTGATTTGGGCAGACCTGTAGTGATTTAAACTCTGAGAGACATTGGTATAGTTAGTGTAGGCTATGTACAAGGACCCAAAGTCACAAGCATAAACAGTGTTCAAACTCACAGACTGGTTCCTAATATGAGTGAGTATGCATCAGAATGCAGCTCTGAGCCCACTCCTTTTCATACTGGTGATGGACTACATTAGCAAACAGTTCAGCGAGGACAGATCAACAAAGCTGCTGTATGTAGACAATGTGGTATGGTATGCAGACTCTGAACAAGAACTTCAACAAATGATAGATAAATGGAATGCAAAACTGAGGGCACAGTGGATGAAACTGATTATAGAAATGATAGTTGTAATGGCAGCAAATAGGAGAACTCAGAAAAAAACAGATAATTAATACGGAAGGGAAAATAGTGGAACAGGTTAACAGCTTCAAGCATCTGGAAGGGACAGGTAAGGAGAAGGGAACTCTAAATCAAGAGGACAGAGTGAGAATCACTGGGATTGCAGTCAAACAGCAGAGAGCATCAGGGGTAGTAAGTGATGGAAGAATGGCAAAGAAGTTGACAAGTAAGATGTGCAAAACATTAGTGCAATCAGTGCTACTGTATAGTGCAGAAATTTGGGCAGTGAAAACAGTACAGTTGAGGAAGCAAGAAGTGATGGCAATGAAGTCCTTAATATGGGAGGTAGGATGCACACTATGGGACAGAAGAACAGATGAGGACATTAGAGAAGAAGACCAAGTAGCTCTAATTGCAGAGAAAGTCAGAGAACAGATTACAGGGGGTTGGAAACATGCAGGAAGATTTGGGACAGACAGGAAGAATACAAAATTAAATGAGGACATTTATCAAAGAAATGGAAGGATTGTGTGAGTTAAGACCTGTGAAAATCAGGCATGTCTGTCAAAGAAGTTCAGAATGTAGCATTGAGTCGAAGGGTATGCCGACAGTTGGTGCAACACCCTGACTCCATGTGGAAAATGGAAAAAGGGGGGTTGGTGATGATGACGATAAAGGTGATAATGATGATGACTACATTTGTAAAAGTCTTAGTTGATGACTGTTCATGATTGCATATAAATATGTTGTGAAATATTAAAGATGATATGCTGTTTTACAAAAAAAAAAAAAAAAAAGCTGGAAATGCGTGTGACACCCGTGCACTGGCCCAGCAATCAAGGAGCCGCAGTCCTCACCATTAACACCAGTGAGGAGTGTCTGCATAGGGGAGGATAACAAATACACACACTGTAAAGTAAAATTTCACTTAAGAGCACACAGAGATCACAGTCTGGGGCTGGTTTCTCCCTTTCTCTCCAGATCCCCAATAAGACTCCCCACTGGCACAGCTATACGGTCCAGATCTCATCCTAGTGGTCAAGCTAAAACCTCCAGCACCCTCTCTGTCCAACCAGTGCTTCATGTCCCTGCCCCAGTAGCTGACACATACAGACTTTGGGATATGAGTTATTTATAAACACACAAACACTCTTGCGGAAGGCTGGCACAGGTTCTCCAGCTATACCCCTTCTGTTCAGGCTATAAGGTAGTAGTCACCACCACCAACCACTAATATCAGCTACTAATAAGGCCCTTATTATTACTGTGCAATATTATTATTCAACTGGTAAGTGTGACTGAACAGCAAGGCTTATTTGGGATGGCTTGGACAGTATTACATTATACATGCAATATACTCTAGAGCTTAAATTATCTCTACATAAAACAGCCACAGTTGAAAGGTTTATAAATATTTAATGATAAATAATAAGAACACAAGACAATACTTCTTACTACACAGTACTAGTCAAGAGTTCAAAGATCACAAGAAAATGCTTAAAATAATACAGTAGAATAGTTCTGGCATCACTACAGAAAAACACCTAGTCTAATCTTCCCAATTCCTAGCTACATCTAAGAGAAAATACATTTCTAAAATAAACTTGCATATAGAGCACAGGCAGAGTGCTGGTGAGTTGGATGTTCTGAAGACAAATGCAAAAATGTCCTTAATCTATATCTCCTTAAATTGATAACACAGTACTACTGACTCGTTTCAGATTACATAATTTCTCTCTGGTTCCCAGGCTAACAGACCCCTAGAGTGTAACAGCCCTTTTGATCTTGCTCCCGATTAAGAAGCTACAGCAATAAAAGACATTATACCTGCAAATACTAGCAATTAACTCTAGTCTCAAAACAATAGCAAAATCCCTCCATCCAGACATCTTGGCTACAAGTTTGAAAGCAAACAATTATACAATACTTGACTTATCAGCTTTCCTTCAGCAGAGTGCAATATGGTTACATTTTTGAAGTTCAACATTTAACAAAGACAATAAGCATGTGGCTTACATTAATATTTGTAAATGACATAATTATCTACAAAATCTTGTGGCTAGGCTGGCAGCCTTCACATATCTTCACATACCCCCCCACCCCCGGAGAACTCAAGCTAGTTTTTCAAGTGACCCTTGAGAAACTTTGCTTGAGAGGGCTAGGTCTAGCTAAGTATACTTTACCCCATTCCGTGTCTTCAGAGCCCATCTGCATTGGCATTGCTACTCCCACTGTGGTGCTGCACTGACATATCATATTCTTGCAGCCCTGGCTCCATCTTAGCAACTTACTGTTTTGCTGTCTAGCTCTGTTTAACCATCCATGTTAGGGGATTGTGATCTGTCATTACAGTGAATTTTTTTCCATACAGATAAGTCTGAAGTTTCTGCAGTGCCCACAAATGGCTAAATGTTCCTTCTGTACAGCTGCATAGCATACCTCTCTGGGTTGGAGCCTATGACTGAGATAAACTGGGTGCACTTCTCCCTCTGAAGAAATCTGGCTAAGTACAGCCCCCACCCCATGGTTCAAAGCATACACCTGCACAACAAATCCTTTGCTATAATCTGGACTGGCTAACAGAGGGAGTTCTCCCAAAGCTTCATTAAGCTTCTGGAATGCCTGCTCACATGCTGGGGTCCACACTACCTTATATGGCCTGTTTTTCCTTGTCAGGTCTGTGAGGGGTGCAGCTATGGTACTATAACTGGGGACAAACTTTCTGTAGTACCCTGCTGTCCCTAAGAATTCCCTTACCTGCTTTTTGGTAATAGGTGCAGACCATGCCTGAATGGCTTCCACTTTTGCAGGTTCTGGCCTGATCTTACCGCTCCCTACTCTATGTCCCTGATAGAAGACCTCTGCCATACCCACCTGACATTTGCTAGGTTTAATGGTCAACCCTACTTTCTGTAGTCTGCCCAGCACCTCCCTGACATGCTGAAGGTGCTCTTGCCACCAAATGGCTGTAGATGACAATATCATCTAGGTAAGCAAGGGCAAACCCTCCTGCTAAGATATGATATACCAGCCTCTAGAAAGTTGCTGGGGCATTTTTCATCCCAAAGGGCATCTTTGTGAACTCATACAGACCAAAAGGAGTCACAAAGGCTGACCTCTCTCTATAGCTCTGGGAGTCAAGGCCACCCGCCAGTAACCCTTGGTAAGATCAATGGTGGTAAGATACTTAGCCCCACCCAGCTCCTCTAGGGCCTCATCTGTCCTAAGCATTAGGTAGGCATCTGACTCTGTGTCACTATTTAATTTCCTGTAGTCCACACAAAACCTGGTGCTGCCATCCTTCTTTGGCATCAGCAGCACTGAAGAGCCCCAGGGACTGTTGGATTCTTGAATTACCCCTAGTTCAAACATCTCCTGTATCTCCATCCTCAGAGCCTGTTTGACTCTCTCAGGCACCCTATAAGGGGCCTGCCTATTAGGCCTTTGTGGTCCTGTATCCACCTGGTGCTGCACCAGGTGAGTGCACCCTGATTTCCCAGTGAACATGTCCCCAAACTCCTGTAACACTGCTCGGATTTCTGAAACCTGGGTAGGAGATAGCTGCTTGGACATTGCTACCCTTTCCACTGAGGTGTCAGTCCAGGCCTCACTGAGGAGATAACTCACCAGATCTCCCTCAGACTCTCCTGCAACCCACTGCAAATACTCAGCACAAGGGCCTCCCTATCATGGTAAGGTTTCATTATGTTAACATGGTACAATTTGTGCTCCTGCCTCCTGCCTAGCAGTTCTACCATGTAGTTAACATCACTTTCCTTCCTTATCACCTTGTAGGGTCCCTCCCAAGCTGCTTGTAGCTTGTTGTGTCTGACAGGAATGAGAACCATTACCTGCTGCCCTACAGCATACTCTCTAGCATTCCTGTCATACCATACCTTTTTCTGTTGTTGGGCTTCTGCCAGGTTCTCCTGGGCCAAGCCCATGAGTTCCATGGGCCTTGTCCTGAGGTTTAGGACATATGCCACAACAGACTCCTTGTGATATTCACACTCACCTTCCCACTCATCTGAAATTAAATCTAGAAGTCCCCTCATCCTATGCCCATACAACAACTCAAATGGTGGAAAAAAAACTGTGGATTCCTGGGGAACCTCTCTGTAAGCAAACAACAGATGGGGCAAATATTTGTCACACTCCCTCTTAAACTGGTCCGCAAACGCCTGTAGCATGGACTTAATTGTAGACCTTAACCTCTCAACATGGCCATTAGTCTGGTGATGGTAGGAGGTGGTCTTCGGGTGCTTGACCTCACAGTACTTCCACAGACAAGCCAGCAGGTCTGACATGAAATTGGCATCTCTGTCAGTCAGTATTTGTTTGGGAAACCTACCATGCTGAAAGTCTCTAGCAAAGCATTTGCCACCTTTTCTGCCTCAACGGAGGACAAAGCTACTGCCTCAGGGTATCTTGTAGCATAATCTGCTATCACTAGGATATACTTTTTCCCTGTGGGACTTAGAGTACTCAAAGGCCCCACAATATCCATAGCTACCCTTTGAAATGGCTCCTCAATCACAGACAAAGGCATTAAAGGAGCTCTCACCTTGTCTCCTGCCTTGCCTAACTTTTGGCACTGCTCACAGGTCCTGCAGTACCCTGTTACATCTCTGGAAATTCCTGGCCAATAGACGTTCTGCATAATATGTCTCTTTGTATATTTTATGCCCATATGATGTGTAAAGGGAATATCATGGGCTATGGGGAGAAGCACCAGATGGTAGACTCTAGGCACTACCAACTGATGTACCCTCTCACCTTCTAGCTCTCCCTCATGGGTCCACTCTCTATACAGTAACCCTTTGTCCCAGTATCCAGATTCCCCCTTCCCTTGAGAATCAGGTGCCTCACTAGCTACTTGCCTCAGGCCTTGCGATGTAAGGTCTGACAGCTGAGGCTGTCTCAACTCTCTCTTTGTAACCCTTCCCAGCTCCCCTTCCACAAGAAGTCTGGCATTCTCTGACAGTGGTGCCTCACTGTCAGCCTGTGTACTACTACTCATCTCTTCTTTTGCAGTCACTCTGTCCAAGGGAACATCAGTACCCACAAGCAGCTGTGGCTCACCTTCAGTCTCACTGCTACAGTGTAGCTTCCTTCCTGAAGTAATCACCTCACCAGTGCTGGCTGCAAGTATGTGGTCTGTCTGGATCTCCCCCAGGCTAACAGACCCACATGCTTATCGCGAAGTCTGACTGATTGTAACTGCATTAACATATAGTACTGCATCATCAAAATACTTCCTTATCAGGACATCTGCAGGATGGTAGTTTGGTGCCCCTGTTCACTCAAGACAACCTACTATTGGCATTTTGTCTTCCCCACTTACTGGCTCTCACACCTTTTGTTCCCCACCTTGCCTCCATGGACATTTGTATGCCACATGGCCCCACTGGTTGCATTCAAAACATTTAACCCTAGGTCCTGGACAGGTACCTGGACTACTGTCTTCCCCTGCTGCTGGCAAATTCTGTTGGGACAGTCTGAGCTGCCTTCCATGGGTTCCTTTAGACCCATGAGCAGTACTGGGCATCCCTTTCCTGTGCAGGGATGCCCTGCTTGCTAGGTATAGGCCTCCCTTCTTCCCCAACTTATCTGAAGTAACACATTGTCTATCAGCTAATCAGATCCTCATGTCCTCAGACAAAGTGCTAAGGGCTTGTTCCCTCACCAAGAGGTCTGCCAGCCCTTCAAAAGTGGTGATCTGACATTCACTCACCCACCTATGAAAATAAGTGCTCAGTTCAGCAACATATTCACACACACTTTCATCTGCCTTATGTCTATGCTCAAGAAACTTTTTCCTATACGTTTCAGGTGTTAGCTTAAAAAATTCTAACAAACAGTTCTTAACAGTAGTATAATTAAAACATTCAATGTCAGACATTTTGGACAAAACAGTTACAGCTTTACCATGGAGTAAGGGGGTCAGGAACTGTACCCAGAGCCTTTGGTCAACATCATACTGTTTACATACCCTCTCAAACATATGAATGAAACTATCAAAATTATCCCCCTGTAAACTGCGGAAGAAGTTTTTTGACCTTTGGTGTTTCTGGGGTCCAGTTACTCCCTTCCCCATTACCTCCATGACTCTGTCAAAGACTCAGCATCTCTTTTTCGTGTTGCCTCTGCCTTTCCTTCTCCTCAGCTTCCTGGCATAGCCATTTCTCATTCTCCTCAGTTTGTAGACGTCTCAGTCTCTATGCTGCTTCTGTTTCCAAATGCCTGGCCTCCAACTCAAGTCTCTTTAGCTCTAGATGGATTTTTAAGTCCTCTGCATAAAGGATGAGCTGTCCATTCTCTAGGTGTTGTACACCTCCACTGCCAATCTGATTGTCCTCCTGATTGCTGTTTTCTGATGCAGCTGTGACCAAAGCTGCAATCATGTCTGCGTTAGTAAGGTTTCCATGCACCAGTCCCCTAGCCTGGCACATATCAGCCAGCTGGCTCCTTGAGAGCTTTCCATACTGTGCTGACATGCTTGTCTGCTCTCCCTGACTAACTAAGCTAACAAAAGAAATAAAACAATTGTGATCTGAACTCTGACTATTCACTGCATGCAGATTTAGAGCACAAAAAACACATTCAGTGATCACTGTACACAAGCTACAGGAATTCACTATCCACACCACAGGTCAATTAGTATGTGCCAATCAATCAGTATGTGGTGTGGATATCCCACCGCTGCCAACAATTAATATGTGAAACACGTGCACTGGCCCAGCAATCTAGGAGCCTCAATACTCACCACTAACACCAGTGAGGGGTTTCCACATAGGGGAGGATAACAAATACACACACAGTAAAGTACAATTTCCCTTAAGCGCACACAGAGATAACCGTCAGTCTGGGGCTGGTTTCTCCCTTTCTGTACAGATCCCCAATAAGACTCTCCACTGGCACAGCTATAGGGTCCAGATCACAGCCTAGTGGTCAAGCTAAAATCCCCAGCACCATCTCTCTCTCCAACCAGTGCTTCATGTCCCTGCCCAAGTAGCTGACACACACACACACACACACTTTGTGATATGAGTTATATACAAACACACAGAAACTCTTGGGGAAGGCTAGCACAGGTTCTCCAGCTATGGCCCCTTCTGTCCAGACTATAAGGTATTAACCACTGCCACCAACCTCTAATATCAGCTATTAATAAGGCCCTTATCAAAGGGTGTCCAATTATTACTGTGCAATATTATTATCCAATTGGGAAGTGTGACTGAACACCAAGGATTATTTGGGATGGCTTGGACAGTATCACTTAACACATGCAATGTACTCTAGAGCTTAAATTATCTCTAGATAAAACAGCCACAGTCGAAAGGTTTAAAAATATTTAATAATAAATAATAAGAACACAAATCAATACATGTTACTACACAGTGTTAGTCAAGAGTTCAGAGATCACAGGAAAATGCTTAAAAAAACAGTAGAATAGTTCTGGCATCACTACAGAAAAACACCTAGTCTAATCTTCCTATTTCCTAGCTATATCTAAGAGAAAATGCAGTTCAATAATAAACTTACATACAGAGCACAGGCAGAGTGCTGGTGAGTTAGATGTTTTGAGACAAATGCAAAAATGCCCTGAGTCTCTCTGACCTTAAATTGATAACACAGTACTACTGACTCATTTCAGAATACATCATTTGTCTCTGGTTCCCAGGCTAACAGACCCCCAGAGTGCAACAGCCCTTTTGGTCCTGCACCAGGTTAGGAAGCTACAGCAGTAAAAGACATTATACTTGCAAATTGTAGCAATTAACTAAGGTTTCAAAACAATAACAAGAGTTCCTTTACCCAGACATCTCGGCTCCGAATTTGAGTTCAAAGAATTATACAATGCTTGACTTAGATTTCCTCCAGCAGAGGGCAATGTGGTTACATTTTTGAAGTTCAACATTTAACAAAGGCAACAAACATGTGGCTTACATTAATATTTACAAATGACAGAATTATCTACAAAATCCTGTCTAGCTAGGTTGACAGCCATCACATATCTTCACAATGCATCTATATATATATATATATATTCAACTTCTCCATTATTTAACTAGCTAGACATTTTTTTTCTGATTTACCAAAAGATTTTTGCCCAATTACTTGAACATAAACTGGCTTAGTTTTTGGGATTTTCTCTTTTGGCACACTTAATGAACTTGAATCCATTTTAATCTGTTTCTTGATTTGTCAAAAGCTTTTGATATTGTAAACCATGTCATTTGCCGATGTCATATCTCCAACTCTAGCCTTTAAGATTAGGGTTTACATGTGCACACACACACACACACACACACACACACACACACATATATATATATATATATATATATATATATATATATATATATATATATGGTTTACTATCAAAATACCATTCGGACAACGTCTGAATTGGAACGGCTCAGTTCATCATTTCAGAATAGCAAATAAAAAATATTGAAATCACAACAGTGAATGCACACTAGCATTCGCTGTTGTGGATTCTACATTTTGAATGCAGAACGCATGATATTGGGGATCGGGAAATGTACCCTTTCATTCACTGTAGTGCAATCTCCAAGTTTGTATGTATAAGTAACAGGGAGTGTGGGGGTGCAGGGGGGTTGTGCCCCTGCAAAACCCACGTAGGGCATGACTGGAAGTGTGGCATTTTTGGTAAAGTCGACTTTCCCGAGTTCTTGACTTTCCTAAAATACCTCATTCGGTCATGTTCCTCTTCGTATATTTGATTTCCAATATTTTGGGTCAGAAACATGAACACACACACATATTGTGAGATTTTGATAGTAAACTATATATATATATATATATATATATATATATATATATATATATATATATATATATATCTAGGTCCCTATTGGATTACCAAAGTTTCAAAACTTTGAACATCATATGGCCAAGAGAATATGATTGAAGCTTTGAAACTTCGAAACTAAAATAAAAATACAAATAAAAACTATTTTTTATGTTTTTTCAGGGGGGGCAAGCTCTCCTGCATCCCCAATGTGGGGGGTTATGCCCCCATACCCCCTGCTAATTAAATATACCAACTCTGAAATTCCTCTCTCTCTCTATAGATAGATAGATAGATGTAGAGCTATATCTAGATATAGATATATAGATAGATATGATATATATTGATTTGCAAGCATCTTAAGGAAAGATCTTAGATTGTCTGCTCGATTAACTCAACATTGTTTTCACTACTGATTCTTACTGTAGTGAAAAAGGGATTTGTCAACATTATTTGTTTTACCATGTTTCTTAGCAACATGCATGCTTTTTGCATTTTATCAAAAGCTGTGTTACTAATTGTCCTCAGTACATCTCTGTTCAGATTCAGAAATGGCTTGGTGACTCATACTTTCTCAACAAGGCTAACTATATAATGCATGACTAGCAGGGACAAGCAAGCTGTTTGCCTTTCAGCAAAGAGAAACACATATTGTAATTTTGTGTCTGGTTGCAATACAAGAGACAGTGGCTGAATAAGCGCAGCACAGGTATTCGCATATCCATTAATTTAGTATACCACTATCCCACCTGAACTCAGTCTTTTCACTTGTAAATACAAGAAACTTGTAAATATCCAAAATTAATAGGGAAATAAAGGCTTAACAATGGAGACATATTACAATTATTGCTCCTACACACACTTAGAAAGTTGCTAGTATTAAAGATTTATCAGTAACATGTATATTCCAAAGAATATTAAGTCTGGCACATAAATGAATATTATCATTTAGAGATATCAGTCCTCAGTGATTTGCTAAATAACAAAAAAAATGTATAAGGCATACAACAACATGACTTAAACATGTAGGCTTTCAGCACAACTGTGAACAGTGGAGAGGTATGTTCATGATCCGAACACTTTTACTGTAATGATGATGAAACATTTAAATGATGGTACAGAAAACATTTACATGATGCACACATGTTTTGACATTGCTCACTATCAAAAATGTCCATATGCCTGTGCTCTTGAACCTTGCTAATCTTAGCATGGAGCACCATAAGCCACTGCTATTCCCCATTTTAAGTTCAAAAACTGAAAAAAAAAAGTTATTGCATATGTGCTAAAATGTTTGCATTTGTCACACAAATGAGCTTGGAATTAGTGCACCTCAGTAATCGATTGTGGCAGAATGAAGATAAGGTCAGTGGCTTCTATTACTTCTGTGTAGTTTGTTTGCTCATTGTAGTCAAGACATGAGGAGTTCACAGTGATATTGTCTACTAAGTGCATAATTTAAATGATTTTGCACTGAAACTAATTACCCTTCCAAATGTGTAACAATGAAGTGGGACCTTTGGACAGATAGCTGCAGTGTACTCGTAATGAGTGTAGCTTTATATGTTGGGCATCTGTGTCTTCTAGTTACCTTGCACAATCTGTACCCATCACAAAGTTTAAACAACAGTACACAGACTGAGAAATGCACACAATGATCTTGAGATGAACAGCCAGGAGTGTGTGGGTGGGACTCCAATGGTTAACAGCTGTGCTTATCATCCATCATATAAACGATCAATATACCTTAACCCATTACACCCGAGTGATGCCTCCAGGTGAATCTGCAGTTAACTCCTACTGATGTATCTAGGTGTCATATATTGCTTGTTCATATTTGTATCAATAATTCCAAAACAAACCATGCTATGTGCAAGGTTTTAAAAAATTTCATCTTAAAGCTTACACAATGGTAAACTTAAGTGCATTAACATTAGACTTCTGTCTTGTACAAATAAAGAGATATTAACTGTTGTTTTTATGATATTAATTTATATAGATATAATTGTCACATTTTTCTAAATATCTCAACAACCAAATAACACAGACAAAAATCCTTAGCCTCATATGAAAGTTCTTGGCTAGATGAATAAAATGCTGTAAACAGTATGCATGTAATTTGGGTGGTTGCTGAGATATTGGGCAGGATTCACGAAGCCTCTGTGTAAGAGTTATAACTCATACACGGAGGCTGCAGTTAAACGGAGTGATGTCAGCATGCTTTGCATATTCATGAGAGCATGCTGAATCACACTTAAGGCTAACACGGTCCGTGTAAGACAGTAGGGGGCGTGTCCATAGGCCGAGCCCTGTAAGCGGACACGCCCCAGAAGAGGAAAAGTGCCCAAAGTAAACACCCACGACAGAGTCCACGGAAATGTGAATAAACAGAACACAACACATGCCCCCACAGACTATGAACAGAAAACATATAAATAAACATGTTATATATTTTTTTTAAATTGTAAAAATGTTTAACCGTGAGTGCGCTCGTTTGCGCGGGTGTGCCCATAGCGCAGCTACAGTTAGCAGTCAGTGGGAAAGCATATAAGAACTAAATATGCAAAAAAGCCAGGAAGCAATAGCGTAGTGGTGGAGATGTTGGCTGAAGAGCAGGCCTTCATGGTTCGAGCCCCCACAACACCATTTTTTTATTTTTAGCAAAATAAGCACGAAACAAGTCCCTGACAAATATGTACACATAAAACCACATTTTATGTAAAATGTAATGAAATAGCCCATTTATATTGAAGAAATGTGAGGTAACAAAAGAATAAAAAATGCCAGATGTGCCCATAGCTGAGCTACAGTTTAACAGGGTGAGTGCATCAGCACGTAGATGAGCAGTGGTTAAACTGGTGCAAAATGAGTGCCCGTAGCTGAGCAGTGGTTTAACATGCTAAATCTATGTGTCCCTAACTGAGCTGAGCGTAATATGCATGCTGATAGCCAAATGAGGCTTAAACCAGCGTACCCCGTTTGCGCAGAGCTGCACACTGCGCAAACAAGGTAACCAACGGGCAACGTTGAGCAAGCCGTATCAAAACTGCCTTTACACAGGCACACCCCTCAGCATGTCTAGACAGTCATGAAAAATAAAAAGCAGTGGCCAGGTTCGAACCTAGGATATTATACACCATAGTCAAGGTACCAAACCACTAAGCCATGACAGCAGTACCTAGAAATGCAATAATAGCTAATATATAGGAATGAATACAAACTGGAGCATGACAATGCAGGTTTACTGAAATTGATACAATTCCAAAATGACCAATCACAGATATGTGCGGGAAAAACGGACTATATAAGCCCCATAGGCGGGAATACACAGCATAAACGATTGTAGAACTGAACTGCAGGCAGAATGATAGGAGTAGGAGAGGGTAGTTGCTTTCGAGCACAGAGGTGGGGCATTGAGGAGTCCAGGTACATGGTCTGGCTCCTAGTCCACAATCATGAGGCCCAACTCATGCAGGGCCAGGTCCTCTGGGGAGCATACAGGGCCAAGGCGTGGGACCGGTTGGCTCATGATCTCACCAGTGCCACAGGGATTCCAAGGACTGGTGAGCAGGTCCGTCACCGCCATGCGGACCTGAAGAGATGCAAGCAGGACCAACTGAACCTTTGGATCCAGGAGGCCCGGGAAACACCCAGCGCCCCACTACTGAGTAAGTTACATTTAATTATGTATGTAAGAAATTAAACTATCTGATATTATAGAGATGTGTATTCCAATATTACTTCATTTATTTTTATTATTGCAGCCCGCAGTACTAGGTTTAGTCCCATTTTGGGAAAAATATATATAGGGACTGATGGTGGTTCCCACATGAGTAAAACAGGAATATTTCCTGGCAATTTTACTTTCATTACTGACTTTAGTAGCAATGCAACTCACATTAGGAATATTGTTGAGAAGGAATGGTCAATGTTCCAGGAATTAACTGATTTAAATATATTTAAGGCTAGGCAGATAAAAACCATATATAGAAGGGGACAAAATATGAAAAGATTATTGGAACAACAGGAGTATGCTTTGCAGACTTCAAGAAAGAAAATGGGTACATACAAATGTGGATGTTGTTCATCCTGTAAGTATGTAGTGCAAGACAGTCATTTGTATTTGGAGAGCCGAAATAGGGACATCAAGGCCACAGGTTACTACAACTATATGTCCAGTGGATTAGTTTATTTGGCTATATGTCAAACATGCCCGGCGTTTTACGTCGGAAAAACTGAGCGACAATTTAAAAGGCGCATATATGAACACATGTATGATATAGCCAAATTTAAAATTACAAATGCATTATATAAACATACCACTGAGTGTGATGGTGCAAAATTTTTGTTTTTGTAATAGAAACGGTCCCAAAAGACATAAGGGGTGGACCCTGGGAGGCCAGATTAGCACACAGGGAAACTTACTGGCAGATCCTTTTGGAAGCTACAAAAGCGCCTGGGTTAAATGAATCTATTTCTATAGTGCCCTATTTAAAGCTAAAAGCTAGATGTATTTAATTAAGGTTTAAGTATGAATAAATAGTGGAATATTATGGTTTTTATTATTTAATTAAATTGTACAATGTTTATATATGTGTATATATATATTTTATTTATTTTATGTATTGGTTAAATGTTTATTTTAACATGCAAATATGCATTTTTTACACACCTATCAATAGCATTTACATAATTGATTGATTGAGTTTACGAGGGGTGGATATTATTTAAACTGCAGTTTTTTGGATGTTTTTTATCTGAAGAAGTCGTATTTCATGACAAAAACGTGTGTGTTGCTTGTTGCTTATTTTGCACGTTAATAAATTGTGGTTAGTACCTCATTGTGAGTTCGTGCTCCTTGCCTTGGTGATTCCGGACTGGTGTGGCTGCTTTTTTTGGTTTTATTACTTCATTTATATTACAGCTGCAGGTGTCCGTTCTGCGAACCGCAGAGCCTATGGCGATAGGCTGGTGCAGTTGCGCCACCAGGCAGGTCAGTAATCCACTACCAGTAACTGTAAAGAAATATAAAAGTATGACAGTCAGCAAAAAAGTGCAGTGTAGTCACTAAGGAATAAAATGGGCAAGTAACAGTGTGAAAGTGTCTGCAAGTATTGCTTGATTACAAAAGTGTGTTTCAGCCTGTAAGTTAAACCGAAAAATAAAACTGTCTGACATAAATTCTGAAATAAAAATGCCCCCCCTGTAAGAAAATAGTACACAACCTGCAGCTGGCTGAAAAGTATAGCTGCAGAAGATGATGAAATCACATGTGTGAAATATATCCCTGTTGAAATACTGAAACATGACAGAAGTGAGACTGCTGGAAAGGATTGTAATAACTACAGGTAAAACATGTCAATAAAGCCTATAAGTAAGTATCATCCTGAATAGTAAAATGAAAGCAAGTGAGAGAGTGTCAGAAAGTGTCATGAATCCAGCAATACAGTAGTAATAACCCCTGAATAAAGTATACTGCAGTCAAGACAGAATTAAATGCATGTGAAAATCAAAACCAAACAGCGAAATCTGTTCAAAGTGTTGCTGCATCTGGAATGTATATCCCAAAATCTGGATATGTTGCTCTCAGTCTGCAATATGCAGATAGGATGATTGTCTGATATACCAAGCATCCACACTTGTCTACAGCTATATAAAGCAAATGTAGCAGGATGATGTAGCTGAACAAAGCTAGATATGAATGTGTATGAAGAACAATAAAACGTATATTGATGTTGCAGTAACAGTCCTATCACCAAGTTGAAATAGTTATCATATAGGAAACTGTAGTTAGAACAGTAGTGTGTATATATCTGTAGCTATTAGAAATGTACAGCATATGTATTGGTATTTGAAGGTGTTAATATTATTTTCTTCACCCCACCCTATAACCACATATAACCCATTCCACGTGAAAATGGTATGTGCAATCACAATTAACACCCTGGATGTTTGTCCTGTTGGGTCATATATATTTGCATGTCCATTGATGCATCTGCCCTGTTCATACATCCAAACCTGATGGCCTGTTGCCATCAATTAACCCTGCATGTTGTTGGACTGTGTATTGCTGTTCAAATTATGCATGTGTTATGCACGCTGTTCAATTGTGTGAATATCTGGGTGTTTGGTTAATGGGAATACTAATGCATGCTGTTACAACTAATTGTGAATGGTATTATATGTCACTAACCCAAACTGTCATGACATAATACAAAACATAGGACGACAGGGAAGGCGGGTTCCAGCGGACCCACCTCTCCCACCTCAGCTGGCGAGTGCAACTGGCACTAGTGCCGAGTCCGGACCCTCCTCCGGTGGCCCTGTGCCACCTGTGGGTGGAAGCGCTGCAGGGGATGGGGCTCACCCCCCTCTGCAAGTGTGGCCGGAGGAGAACCACCACTCACCCTCCGTAGTGTCCGGACTGTGGTGCGTAGGGAGATTCGGGACTCTGTTCTCGAGCCCCTACGCCAGCTTGAGGCATGGGTGACACAACTAACGAGCATGCCTGTTACCCGGCCTACACAGCCCCCAGCACAGCCCCATCCTGGGCAGTGAAGGAACAGTGGCAACTGCCTATGGGTGGGGATATCAGTTCCACTGTTGCCATCTGTGGGCTCATGGGCTCTGGATATCCAAACCTCCATCCCCATCAATTGTGTAACCCCCCCACACGTGTCATACACCACCCCTGTATGCGTCTTGTTTGTCTTGTCTGTTTATCTACCCAACCTACCTCCCCAGCTGTACCGACTTCCTTCACCTGACATACCACTCTCACCTGAAAAAAAAAAAAAGGGCACTCTGTACCCACAAAAAAATTACGCCGCATACATAGCTGCCCATTCCGCACACATGTCTGCTGGACATGGAATCTATCAATTACAATTGGCTGTACAACAAGTATTATTGTTGTCCTGAAACCTCTCTCAGGGGTGGAAGGTTTCAAATGTCACACCAAATTATATACATATGCACAGCTGTTGCTGGTGAAGAAATGGGCAGCTATGGGCCTTACCTACATCCCTCCTGCAAATCCCAAGCTTATTTCCCTACTGTCTTACCCTCTTTGTGACCCCTTTTTCACCACTTTCCTGTCTCCCCATTTTCTTTTCTTTCAAAGAAAATAGCGCGGGTGTGCACCAGAGTAAGCACTGTTAAGCAGTTGTAAGCAGGTGTGCGCTTGTGTGCGCGGAGCTAACTGCCAGTGCGCATGCGTGAGCTCCGTGCAAACCAGCGCTAACCCGGTTACAACTGCTTAAAAGTGCCTTAGTCACTTTGATTGACAGGTCCTGCACTCAGTTCAAAAGCAAAATAAAATCCCACTGTCAGTCCTGAACGCAGGACCTTGGAAACACTAGTCTGTATGACCTACCACTAAGCCAGGACTCTTATACAAGAACATTGTGCTAAAATAAATATAACATGTAATAGTAGGGATGAATGTAAAGGGAACATAGGATGTGTAGTACCCAAAGCATGTCATGTAGAATTACTGTCAAAACTACTGGATTCTCACAATAGTACTGTGTGAACACAAACAGCCATGCTAGTCGGTAGCTTGTATGTAATAATGTCAGTTAAAGTACATATATAAATGTATGTATATGTACATATATATATATATATATATATAAATATATATCTATATATAGTTGTAGGAGTCATTGTGCATACACACTTACTACAGGGAACATGAGAGAGGAATGGAGAAATGTGAATCTACAACATAGCCTGAATCATGAGAGAGATACTAACCTTTACACTCACAGAACACTGTCCACAGCATACCAGCATGGTCCCCGCCCTTACAATCTGAAAGGGCAATACCTATCCCACATACCCTTTTATAGCACTTACCTGAAATCACAGTGAGAACTGCAATCAGTACACAACTGGCTGTATGCAATTAGCAAATGCTGGCTTACAATTGGTGCAGAGGCCATCACATGGACCTATGCAGATACCTACAAAAGCATCCAGTACTAACACTCCACACATGCAATACATTCATTGCACTGTCTGGAAGCAGGCAGAGGGAGAGAGAAAAGTGTGAGAGAGAGAGAGAGAGAGAGAGAGAGAGAGAACAAAAAAAAAAAAGTATACACTGTGACTCTGTCACCCAAAGCTGTCAGCAGTGACAGTAGCAGCAGCAAGCAGAAGCAGTGGTAACGCAACCAGCTGCGACAAACACAGGTAATGCAAAGTAGCAGGTTAACAGTGTGCATACTGTGAACCCTCCAAATGTGTCATAGGTCTGTATCTATAGGTATGTCCATGTGATATGTTGTGTGTACGTAGTTCCACCAAAAGGGGATGACCATACATTACATGTCAATCAGTCTTAGGCCATGATCCTGGCAGCAGTTGTCTGTGTGTTGCCCCAGCAATGGCTGTAGTGACTGCTTTGAAAGGTCAGCCAGGTTCAAAAGGCAGGATCAGCCCATCACAAAGGCACACTGGCTGGGAACAAGTGTCTGCAGGTACTCGATATCAGTGCATATGCATCCCATACTGCATAATTCCATAGCTTAGCAGACCAGGCCGGTTATGCATATGATGTGGTAGTTCCCAGGGTCAGTCGAGGTGCCTCCTTAGTGGTGTGGGACCACTGTCACTGTATGCCACTGTCCAGGTACATATCCTGTGGTACGGCCAAGATAAATTATCAGTGTTATATGCGGTTGTATGTCCTCTCGGAGTGCAGGTAGCACACATCCAGGGATACCATGAGGTCACAGTGATGCTGTGTGTTCTGCTCTGCTGAGGGTGGCCCTCACCTGGACATGTGAGATGATAGGGAGGTTACATACAGCTGTGATAAATATTTCAACTGGTGGGGGAGAAGGAGGGGGGATACGTGCACCGAACATGTCTGCAAGACTGTTGCCAATATCCGTTTGTTTGGTGAATGTTAAGTAGGTGTGCATTAACACAGAGCATATCTGAGGCATGTGGTCCATATGTGTAACATAACTGAAGAAGGCCTTGTGGTCATCCACAGTGTTTGTGGCCATTTTCCTCCCAGAGTAGGCTGTGGCTGTTGTTATGACGGACCGTAGCGTAGTACCAGGGCTGACCACAGATGCCTTCCCTTAATGTGAATGTGCTCTGTCCTGCAGTAGTCTCCTACTATTGTTATACAATCTGCCTCTGTCTGGGGTCCACCGGACAGGATGCCTAATCTTTGTGCATAGGGTCTGGGTTAGAAATGTGTGTGCAAGTTCCATGCAATCTGTGGCATGTCCGTGGTAAGCATTTGCAAAGGGGTCAGCAGTGTGGCTTGTGGCTTCCACTGGCCCAGTGTGCTGCATGGATACCATCTCAGTCCCAGCAAGTGAATAACTGTCTAATCACATACATATCAAAGTAGTCTGCTGTGCTGGTGGTGGTGGTGGGATATGTATATCCAGGCCGAGTAACTTCTGTCCACATCACAGTAGTGGACGGTGTCCCACATACAGTACCTTGGGATGAACCCCCAGAGTGAGGTTGTGCATTGCACCTGTCAGTGTGTGCTGACCGATGGGGCATGATACTATGTTGTGTGGAATGTGGCAGGTATTGTTGCACAGGTGTTGGCTGAGCACTGATATCTGGCCATGTACCTGTGTATCCACCACGACACACACACATGCAACATATGGGAGTAGTAGTATATCACTACACATGAGTATCATGTATAGTATGTGTGCCATATATTGCTGACATGGTCTGCTGATATCCTGTTTGTGTTCTCTTCCAGGGAGATGGAGCTTCAGTGTAATCCCACCTACTCTGTAGCGGAAGACGAGGAGATCCACCAGAGCCTGGTGTGGGAGTATGGCATCCTGTTTTCCCGCACCAGTCAGAATCAGCAGGAGTGGGCTGCACTGTGGCAAGACCTTGTCCGTAGGGTAAATGATATTGGCACACATAACAGGACATATGAGCAGGTACGACATCACTGCAGTGATTTAATCCGAAGTGTCTGTCAGCGTGCATCAGATATCCACAGGCAACACGTTGCCACAGGAGATGGGGTGGCCACACATCCTCCCCTCACCAGACTGGAGGGGCTACTCCTAAATGTTGTGGCTCCAGTCCTGGAACAGCAACAGCAATACACCTGCATTATGATGGAGGCTGGTTCCACACAGCAGCATGACATGGAGCATGCAGGTAATATGCCATACGTACACTTGACTGTTCTGTACACTGTATCATATGCAATATCAATGGCACAGTTGTGCCCACTGACATTCATCTCATCATTTCTGCAGGTCCCTCTGGGGTTACAGCAAGGCAGGCCATCCATGCTGGTGAGTGTGTTTAACATAACCTATAATGCTCCTGATAATGCTAGTAACAGTAGTGTAACTCAGTAGTGCTCTGTGTGTATACTGTGGGTTTTGCATGTGTGCAGGTGTGCCTGTGCCCATGTGTGCATGTGTGCATGTGTGCAGGTGTGCCTGTGTCCACGTGTGCATGTGTGCAAGTGTGCCTGTGTCCACGTGTGCATGTGTGCATGTGTGCCTGTGTCCACGTGTTCATGTGTGCATGTGTGCACGTGTACATGTGACCACATGTGCATGTGTGCATGTGTGTATGTGTCCATGTGTGCATGTGACCACGTGTGCATGTGTGTATGTCTGCATGTGTGCATGTGCCCATGTGTGCATGTGTCCACGTGTGCATGTGTGCATGTGTGCATGTGTCCACGTGTGCATGTGTCCACATGTGCATGTGTGCATGTGTGCATGTGTGCATGTGTCCATGTGTGCATGTGTGCATGTGTGTAGAAGTGCATCACTGGTAACAATGTCTGGAGACTGTAAACTGTGTTCCCTGTCTTCCTCCCACAGTTTCTGGTGCTGCTCTGGTGACCTGCAGCAGGGAACCTGAATCTTGTGCCACGGGTACTGGTAATGATAATATTTGTGTAATGGTACCGGAAGGTGTGTCAGGGTCCGCCATTGGTCAGCCAATTGACAGTACACAGCTGTCAACCCCATCATTGCGCACAGTCATCCTGCCAGTACATCCTTTGTCACCATTGTCCCTAGGTGATAGACAGGATACAGTGGGCATAGACCAGGGTAATGTGGTACCTGTGGCACATGCATCTCCACACAGCAGCCATGGGCAGGGTCCTCCGATGGTACCACACAGACAGTTGCCCATGGGTTCTCGTGGGAGCATCCGTGGGCGTACTGCCTCTGGCCGATGTGCCCAAAGAGGTCTGTCAACCTCAGCTATGTTTTGGACTGTCATGCAGGCACAGTCGCGTATGGAAAGGTACACCAGACAGAGTCTGATAAAGCTGAGAGCATGTCGCACAGCCATGACAGACAGTATGCGTGACATTGCGGATGCTATCCATAACTTCACCGATGTCATAGACAGACGTTGTGGGGACATATTACAGCAATTCCACAACCAGGTGTCCATGAGCCAGGGCAATGGTGGGCGTTTGCGGCATCAACGTGGCCGTATGCCGGCAACAGCAGCTGGCAGTCGGCACGTTCGACAACAGGCTCGCGCACGCGCCCATAGTGCCAGCAGCAGCCCCAGCAATGCTGGGTCTGTGCTGTCATCAGAACGCCCCAGGAGACCACGTGCATGTGGCTCTGGACAGTCCCAACAGGGACATGTGTCCAGTCAACACACTCCTGCTTCTGATGACAGTACCCAGTCTGGCTTAGTACTGGATACGGTCCATAGCACCCCTGCCAGGCACAGGTACCGTGTCCGTGCACACAGACACTGATCTGTATGACCTGCCAGGTGCAGTCTGTGGCTGTCCACAAACCCCTGTATATGGCAGCCATGAGGTGGAACTGTGTGCGTGCATACACACATGCGAAATGTTAACACCTAGGGCAACCACATACACGCACACACTGCACCAACACTGCCCCACCCTGTACTGCTGCCCCTCACCAACACACATACACACACATGTCAATTGGCGGTATCAGTGGCTGACTCAGGCATACCTAATCCACACCCTGTGCATATGATGACACTGTGCCACCTCCTGCAATCTCCAACATCATTGCGGGAACAGTTAAACATGTTGCTGATGCACAGGGTGACTACATAGAAGTGTATTAGTAGTATCATGTTGGTAACAGTACAGTGTGCTACTATGACTGTGTGTTTATCCCAGCATGCCTGCTGCAGTAACTGTATGAATGTCCTGAATTGTTATCTGCACCCATAGTACATACCAAAGTGTAACAGCTGCACATAATTGCATGCCGGTGGTAAGGTTGTCAACAGATAGCTGCATACATGGGTAGCACAGGGGAAAAGCTAACGCAAGTAGTGATATGCAATGGTGGACATGTACAGTAATGGTGTCAGGTTGCCCACAACGACTATGCAATGTGGATGTTCATGTAGATATGTGTGCAGTACCAATGTAATCCAAATCACAAATAACTATGACATAATATCAGTTCTACCATGGGCATCTGCGCTGTGCATTCCTGGGTACATGTTGATAGTGCCTACATATTTGCATTGTTACTTACTGTTATTCTTACCCCTTCTTTGTTGTACAATGCACTACTTCCAGCCCTGTTTACTGTAGCTTTGTTTGCATGCATGTTCGCTTGGGGTTCCCTGGAACACTGCTTACACCTGCAATGCAGAGTTACAGGGCTTCTGTAGACTCCTAGTGACATCTGCATAGCGTACGATACGTATGTCAACTTTACACATGACAGAACGTCACTGTCTGTCCTGTACGCATGTACGTTGCCTGTGACACATTGCACATGTCTTACCTGGCATTTACCCACGTGTGCAGTCATATATGCCAGTGCTATGAAACAGTAGCGGTACACCCACACATACACACCTTCAGTATGTTGTTCCCCATTGGCCCTATGTGTTGGTACTCACCATTGCAATCACACTACTAGGGTAGCATGTGCAAAGGTAACCTGTGAATCACCTCTATGGTCCAGTTGTGGTTTATGTGGGTCATGTGGCAATGACACAGCTGCCACATGTATGCAGTCAGCCATCACCCTTGGCCAGGAACGTACAACACATGTGTGGGAAGCCACCACACAGCCAATCTGGGGACTGGGCTCTCTGAACCAAGTAATGCCATACCCTGTCAGGTGGCATGTCATATATACTACATCCTGGAGAAACTTCAACCCCAATCCCTGCTGCTACTATTGATAAAACCCCTGAAGATGTTTCTGATAGTTTTGACCAATTCTTTACTGAGACATTTCAGACCCTAGCTAGCCATCTACCTCCTAGCTCCCCTAGTCCTGAAAGTAGCACCCCTAGAAACCTACTTGCGTTCAGCTGCCAACCAGTCGCCACTTCACTTCTCCGTACCTTGATTGAAACAGTGAAACCCACTACACTTTCTGCTGATCAACTCCCTGCCGAGTACCTATCAAAATCAGATGATGCTATTGCTTACCCCGTCTCAAAGGTAATCAAACGAACCATGGTAGAATCTAAATTTATCACCATCTGGAAAATATCATATGTAATCCCACTTCATAAAGGAGGCAGCTCTACTGAATTCTCCAATTATAGGCCAATAGCTATACTCTCTCCACTTGCAAGGATTATGAAACTTTATTCATAGACAATTCATGCACCACCTAATCCAAAATCGCCTTATGGCAGACACTCAGCATGGCTTCCGTCCTCATCACAGCACTACTTCAGGCCTCCTAGCCTTTACTAACACCATAAACCATACTTGCAACACTAATTATATATCCTCAGCCCTCTTTTTGGATCTTTCCAAGGCATACAATATGGTTGATCACCAACTTGTAATCCACACCCTGCAAACATTCTGTCTAGATACTGGAGCCTTCCAATGGTTTCAATCCTACCTGCATGGCTCTGGCAGAACAAACTCTCTAACCTTCTACCTAACACCCTCAGAGTACCACAAGGCTCTATACTAGGGCCCTTGCTGTTCTCCATCTTCATTAACGACCTTTATACTGTCATCCCAAAAGTCAGCTGTATCCAATATGCTGAAGACTCTACTCTGATCTGCTCAGCCACATCTCCAGTAGAGTTATGGTCAGCTACCCAGACCACCTTTAATACAATAGAAAACTGGATTTCTGAGCATCGTCTGATCTTAAATCCCAAATAAACTAAACTGCTGTTATTTCACCAACACATAGGTCTACCACTTTCACCTTTACCATAACATCAACTGATGGCACAATAATCTCCCCTGACCCATCTACTAAACTATTAGGTGTCATCATAGACAATAATCTCAAATGTGACCTACATGTTAACCAAATTATCAAAGCCATCAATAAAAACTAGGGTCACTTTACAGAATAAAAGCCTTCCTAGCCCCTCCAGCTAAAGGTGCCATAGCTCGCTCACACCTTCTTTCAACCCTTCTGTATGCATCCCCTCTACTCTCGAATATGAACAAGACTGTCCTTAACAAACACTCAATTTGCTACAACCACATTGCCAGGTTTGCCACTGGGCTGCCTTTTAGGACACATCATTGCATCAATCTAAATCAGCTTGGTTGACTTGCAATACCCAGCCTAATACAGTATAACCAACTGATTATGGCCTATAAAATCCTCTATAATCCGGACAATACTCCTGAACTTCAAATATTATCACCCCCTATAACAATCCTAGACCGCTTCGATCCTCTAACAAACTACTAATTCAGACTAGCAAATTTAATAACACAGCCGGTGATTCTCTCTTTGCAAACTCTGTAAGTAGATCCTAGAACCCACTTCCAGCTGATATTACCCTACTTTCCACCTTAGGTCAATTTAACACTAGACTCAAACAACATTTGTCACTTAACTGGCTATGTCAATGTATCAAGCCTGGCTAACTCGAATGTGTAAAATCTGTGAACCAGTTTACTGTGTAATTTAATTTAATCCTGACTTGTGCTCAGGACTAACATTAACCTGTGGAACATGTTTAACTTGCTTACTTATGTAATCTCTGTAAATAATCTGTTTGCAATATGTAATGCTGGTATTATGTAATGCTGTATCTGCTTACCCTTGTAGCTTTTTTCCCCGGGCCTCCCCCGGAAATGGACATGCATCCAGTCGGACTATCCCGGTCAACAAATGCAGGATAAATAAATAAATAAATAAAATATATTACAGTGACTACAATACAAGTCAGACATTGACACGCACTGATAGCATGCTGAACACACTGGGGCATATGTGGGGACTCAGAATAGCATCCTGCCTGAGCATCACACACCTCTGCAGCTGGCACACAGGCATATATTCCATTGGAGCAGAGCACATGCCACACATGGCACACACATCCCCTGTGCCACACACTCACAGCCTGTAGGGCTAGACAACACACCTGCTACAGACATGTCAGGTACCTGTCTTGGGTGCTGCACTGGGGTCCTGCTCAACAGGCTGTATCTGGTGAAGGTCACAGTGATATGCCTCAGGGGCACTATGGTCCACCACAGAACACATGCATACAGGTCAGTCAGAGGCATGGATACATATGACTCACTCATTGACCATGCCAGTATGGCTGACCTGAGACATACCTCCCTGGACTACATGATAGAGAACATAGAATGGATCTCTCAGCATGTGGCACAGGCCAGTATGAGCCTGATCTTGGTTGCCAACATACCCTCACTAGGTATGCTACCACTATATGTGGGAAGGGTGTTGTCTGTCTACATTATGTTCAGTCTCCACTGTCATTCGTAGGGTATCCACTGGCTGTCATGTGCTTACATGCTAGGGAAGCCACAATGATGAGCAAGGGTCATCTTGCACGTGACACCCATGGCCCGATGTATAATGGCAAAGCTCCTTGGTACACACGTACTGCCTTATGCTGCAGGACATGGTTTACATAGCCACCTCCGTGGGTATCACACAGGTTAGGACACTAACAGTGCTGCTACACAACAACAGCAGTGTACACCAGAAGATGCATGCACCAGACACTGTCCTCAGCACGGTGAACTGCAATGTCTGTGCAGTACCAGATTCCTGATTCATGGCTCACAGGTGTTACCCATCACTGACAGGTTATGCCCCATACCATGCCTGTCGTCCCCTACACATGTAACACACATGGACAGGGGGTGGTATCCCAAGGTACCACAGATACACACACCTCCAGGTTGTTGGCACAGCACAAAGCATCATGGCCTAATCATGTGCAGCTAACAGTGTGTTGGACTGCCATCTGGTTCATAGCCTGGCACATACAACCCTCCCATACACAGGAAGACCACCTATCCTCCATAACAACACTGGCAATATGACAGTCTCAAGAACTGTGTTTATATGGCTGGACTGCATCCAGCCAAACATTGTGCGTGAGCATTACTGTAGCTACAACACACTTGTTGAAGGGTTCACAGCATGTGGTCACTGAATTGCAGTGGAATGACATGTTACCACTCCCACAACAGGTGGGAACATGCAGCACCTGTACATCGACTACATGTACACTATATGGCCCAGACCAGATGTGTATCCCCTGCTGTAGGTATTTTACCATATACACCCACACTGTATAGAGACATACCACATGTGGACCCTGCACAGTAAGACACAGTCATATTGGTATACATTGCAAATACCATTTATCCACTCGAGGCATGTGTCAGACATGGTAACTACTGCAGGTCACAGGTATTTATGTGTATGTGTCACACATACATCATGTGTGCAATGCCATTGCTGGTTTAGGCAATGGCATGCATTGTTATGTACACAGACCCACACAAGCTCATACTGTGTGACATAACCACATGTGGCAGTTGTGGGTTACCAAAACATACCTATCTGTACTCTGACAATGGTAATAGACACAGTAGCAGAGTGCACTATTGGCATTACTAGCCAACTAGCCCTGTTTGGCTGTGCTGATAGTGTGGTGACATCCCCTGTGTTTACTGGGGGAATATTCAGCATCTGGTGTATTGTAGTATTTGCCAAAAGGATCTGTTCTCTCACACATGCATTTACACACACCCTACTACCCCCACACATATGCACACTTGCCCTTTGCAGGATTCATTCCCCTACCTAAATAAGTCATGACACGTGAGAAAGATGCATTAGCAAAGCGTACTATTCAGATTACTAGATAGGTTCTCTTCTCTGGCTGTACTTATAGGGTGCTGACAACATCAGTGTTTTGGAAGGGTAATGTGCATCAGGTAGTGTGATCTCCTGATTGCCAAAACTAACATGTTTTTCATACGGAAATGCAGACACACAAACTCCCCACATCCAAACGCACACACATGCCATTTACAGGTTTCAAACTCCTATCTCACTACTTTACGACACTCGGGAGAGACGCATTAGCGGAGTCCGCTATTCGCCTTACTGGGAGGTTTCTCTTCTCCTGCTGTACTTATTGGGTGCTGACATCATCTGTGTTTAGAAAGGGGAATGCGCATCCTGTAGTGTGTTCTCCCAGTTGCCAAAAGGGACATTTCCCTCACACAAAATTGCACACACACTAACCCCCTCATCCAAACACACACACTTGCCATTTGCAGTATTCAAACCACTATCTAACTATGTTATGACACTTGAGATGGACGCATTAGCGGAGCACGCTATTTGCATTACTGGAAGGCTTTCCTTCTCCTACTGTACTTATAGGGTGTTGACATCATCTGTGTTTAGAAAGGGGAGTGTGCATCCTGTAGTTTGTTCTCCCAGTTGCCAAAAGGGACAATTCCCTCACACAGAATTGCATACACACTAACCCCCCTCATCCAAACACACACACTTGCCATTTGCAGAATTCAAACCACTACCTAACTATGTCATGACACTTGAGACGGATGCATTAGCAGAGCGCGTTATTCGCATTACTGGGGGGCTTCCCTTCTCCTGCTGTACTTATAGGGTGCTGACATCATCTGTGTTTAGAAAGGGGAGTGTGCATCCTGTAGTGTGTTCTCCCAGTTGCCAAAAGGGACATTTCCCTTACACAGAATTGCACACACACTAACCCCCCTCATCCAAACACACACACTTGCAGGATTCAAACCACTACCTAACTATGTTATGACACTCGAGATGGACGTATTAGCGGAGCATGCTATTCGCATTACTGGGAGGCTTCCTTTCTCCTGCTATACTTATAGGGTGCTGACATCATCTGTGTTTAGAAAGGGGAGTGTGCATCCTGTAGTGTGTTCTCCCAGTTGCCAAAAGGGACATTTCCCTCACACAGAATTGCACACACACTAACCCCCCCCTTATTCAAACACACACACTTGCCATTGGGAGGATCCAAACCAGTACCTAACTATGTTATGACACACGAAATGGATGCATTAGCGGAGCGCACTATTCGCATTACTGGGAGGTTTTCCTTCTCCTGCTGTACTTATAGGGTGCTGACATCATCAGTGTTTAGAAAGGGGAATGTACATCCTGTAGTGTATTCTCCTAGTTGGCAAAAGAGAGACTTCTTTCAAACAGTCTTGAACACACACTAACCCCCTCCACACACACTGAGCATTTACAGGATTCAAAGCCCTACCTAACTATGTTATGACACTCAAAATGGACGCATTAGTGGATCGCGCTATTCGCATTATTGGGAGGTTTCCCTTCTCCTGCTGTACTTATAGGGTGCTGACATCATCAGTGTTTAAAAGGGGAATGTGCATCCTGTAGTGTGTTTTCCCAGTTGCCAAAAGGGACATTTCCCTCTCACAGCCTTTCACACACACAAACCCCACTCACCCACACTGAACATTTGTAGGATTCAAACCCCTACCTAACTATATTATGACACTTGAGGAAAACGCATTAGCGGAGCGCACTATCTGAATTACTGGGCATCTATTCTGCACCTGTAGTATTTATAGGGTGCTGACATCTTTATTTCTACAGAGGTATGTACATGTAGTACTACCTGTCAGGTGGGGGATAGCATATATATGCATTTGCAGCAACCTACGTCAGGGTCAGATATGCACATCGCACTGGCAGGTTATGTTCTATACCATGCTTTGGGACCACAGGACCTGTAACACACAACACAACCAGTCCAGAACACCACACCCACATCCAGGACACACACTTAGCTTCCTGGGAACAGTGCTAGAATATGCAGTTTTTCACATATACCATTCCAGTTGTTAACATCAGGTACAGGCATATTGTGTGTGAGAACTACTCAGGCCTCTACCACTTTACCCTACAGCCTCTACAATTTGTGGGTCCATGTGCTATGGCAGAACCACACACCACAGCCACATGGGGGAATACATATTGCACCTGTCCATCTGCAACGTGGGTACTCACTGTTCCACACCAGAGGTAGACCACCATTGTTGATATCTGACCATACCCACCTTTCCCTGGACATCCATATCCCATCTCCACCCCCAGGCAAGGTTGTCACTGCACACAAACTGTATTTAGCACAAGCAGACTCTACACTTATGTAGACTGGGGTGGACGACTTCAGAGGACCCATGCTGGAGGACTATACTGGCCACTCAGCATAATCCTTGACAACTGCATTCTATGAACATGTGTACGGTTTGCATTGGTCATGCTATCCCACATATACCCACGACTGCTCCACAACAAGACACCTGTCAGCTGTACACCAGCCATATATGTGCCGTACAACAGACAGAGTGACATAATACATTGCAGAGCTGTAGCCCACAGAGGGAGGACATCTGTGAACAGTTCCGGCATGGCACTTCATTCACACATACTCATTACAACACAGTGTTGACAGTGGAATCATCCAGAGAATGCAGATAGGGCTCCCCTCAGTCTGCTATTGATGGACACCTACTGTCAGAGATCCTCAGCAACCCTCTCACAGCACACACCAACAACATGGCTGTGGCTTAGCACATTCAATCCCTGGGACCTCCACGGTGCCCCTGCTTGACAGAGGCACAGCTCACTAGCCTCACATGTTGCCTTCTGTGACCTACTTTACAGTGGCACAGTAGCCTACTATCCTGGGGATGCAGATGCCAAGCACACTCTGGCTGAGCTGTCATTTCCTAGGGCAACAAGCCTAGTACTGACCTCTACACCCATATGTTCAATTGTCGGATGCACAATATTTGTTGTGCTGTTCTACTGTTTGCAGGTCTTTATTGCCATAGCATTCCCTGTTCCTATGACCAACTTGTGTATCTGTGGAAGATGTTTGCATATGACGGTGATCCACTATATCACTTATGTCTCTGTAGTCATTTACTGTGTGCACTGGGCTGATTGCTGTGTTGTGGTTGGTTCCTGGACTGACACGTACAAATACCAGATATGTGTGGCCAACTGCTAAACGGAGATATGGCCTAAGTGTGTGAGCATGCCCAGTTCAGCCTTTCCATGGCATGTTGTCTGACATATGCCTCATTTATCAAAGTGTGCGAGCATGCCCAGTGTGAGCTTTCCATATGTTGCACTCTGAAGTCCACCACATATTTGGGTGTGTGTGAACTTCAACAATATCTCACGTTTATGGTTGTGTGTTGGGGGTGATGTTGTGTACTAACTGACCAACTGCTTCGTGTCTGCCACAACAGGGATTATACTGTGCCTGCAGGGATTGCATGGGATGCTTTGCAGACAGTTCTCAACATACTTTCATAATGACCTAACACTGTAGTACCGTATAGTGTACAGGTTCAGTACTTTCACTGTGGTGGACAGTATCCTGGGCTTTAGTCCTATGACTGCTTGACATCTTCATAGTGAGCACAACAGACTGTGTAGGGGCCAGTTGTGCACATATGATCATGTTGCAATATGTTCAGATATGGACTACCTACACCAGGCTCGTCCAACATTGCTAGTGTATTCCACAACATGGGTGGACATTGGCAAACACTAGCAATGTTCCCTAGGCCATTTCTGTTGCTAGTCACAGGGTGTGTTTGTCCTTCAACACACATTGTAACTGGAGTTTGCCATGACATATGTCATGGTTAGTATACTGTGTCTCTGTCTACCTCTGCCATAACAGTGATACCCAGGGTTAGCCTACCATCTCCCATACACTCATTAGGATTCCTCTTGAGGGGTGTCGATATGTGGCTCTCTGGCTGACCTGTACCAGGAGTTTACTGAAGAGTGGGGGTGCCTTCTGTGTTATGGATCATTCTGTACAGCTTGTCCTATGTATGTCAGTGCTCTCATGTGCATAGCTCACTGCCATTCAGAATGTACAAGGTGCAACATGTTCATTCATTCCAGGTTGGACATGGCTTCATACATCAGGCACAGCTTTCCTGTAGCTGGGAAGGATGGCGGTGTGTGGGTCTGCAGTTTGTTTACTCAGGCAACACATGGCATCTGTTCATGCACTTTGCTACCCCTGGTGGGGTACTGTTGTGGACTTTACAGTTGATGGAGGTGTCTGCTGCAGTATATCCCACAGGGGCTATTGTAGTCAGTCATGACGCTGATGGAGGATGCCTGCAGAGCCACAGTGAGTTCCCCTTATCTACATCTGCCAACCTTCATGTTTGGGTGGGTATATGGTACATGTTTCTGCGAACACTACAGCCACATGTTTGTCCAGTGCAGGATATTTATCACCTTTTGTACCCAGGTCTCACATTACATGTTAGGTACCTCATGGGTTAACACCTGTGTGGTAATTTGTGGGCACTTACTGTATATCCACGGTGGTTGTCTATACACAGTTCTGCAGTTAGCTTGCTGACATGGCTATGGCTACAGTTGTCTGTTTGTAGGTGGCCCTTTTGTGGGTTGCTTGTGTCAGCTGGGGGTCGGATATGGTGGGCTGTTTGTACTCCTCTGCATACATGTTCAGTCACAGTCCTTCCATGTTGGCCTATACCTATGGGACATATATACAGAACGGGGTGGGGGCAAGACCAGGCCTTGTGGGATGCCACTCATATCCGCTTTGTAGTCTGACATGGATGCGGCATGTCTGACCATGTCAGTTCTGTCCTTGGTCTGGTTTGCAACCCCTCTACTGACATAGGGGTATATATTTAAGCTGCTGTACATATCCATACTGAACTCGTACGGTATTGTCTAGAAGCATGTGCACAGTCCAGCTACGCTGTGTGGACCACATTGTCCTCATCAATGACCTTAATGACTGCTTCAAATGGGTCAGACATGTTTAGGGTAAGGTTCTGCAGTTACAACAGCCACACTGTGTAGGGTCCAGTATCAGTAGGTCCACAATAGCCTTCTGTCTGCGGTACATACTGATCCTTTCCATAGCTGTACAGAACAAGCTTGTCAGGATCCTGGGGTGGTAGTTTGAAGTATCCATTCAGGCAACACCTTTGTTGTGATGGACCACTGTTGTTGTACACTGCTCTTTGGGTACATATCCTGTGGTAAGGCTGACATTGGGCAGTAGTGTGATTTGGCATTCCATTATTCTTGGACTCCATGTTGGCCTCAGCACAGGATACCATCACATACCTTTGCTGCTGTGTGTTCTGCTTTGCAGATGATGGCTGTTACCTCAGCATCTGCAATGTCAGGGGACCATCAGTCTGCTGGGATAGGTATTTTGCACTTGGGGGGGGTGTTTGCACTACACCTGACAGGTTGTATGTTAGCAATATGTGTGTGTGTTTGCTATGTTGTTTGTAATATCTGTGTGATTTGGAGCATATCTGTGGATGCCCAACATGGTTCCTACCATCAGTTGGGTAAGCCTTGTGATTATCCTTAGTGTCCTGTACGTTTTGTATCTTCATAGGTTCATGGGTTCATACTAGGCTATACACCCTAGGCCATTAGTAAGCCTAGCCAGAGTGTGTGTGTCTTTCGCCACCCCTTGCTATGTTCAATTATGGCCATTTATGAAGTTCTTCACTGTGCCTCTGTCTGGTCGTGACAGAGTGAGGACCCCCAGTATACATGTACGGTCATCCATCCACTTGGCAATATTCCTGTTGAGGGGTGTCAGTGAGGGGCTCTGCCTACCATGGATTTGGATCCTGTTTCTGGGTGTGGGGAGCCTCTGGGTTATGTATCTGTCCCTCCAGCACATCTTATTTCATTATGTGTTGAGGCTGACATCTGTGACTCTCACAGCTCCAATGGCTTTGATTTCCTGTGGTGTAGCATGTCCATTACTCCTGTGTTGGACATGGCCTTGTACAACAGACATACAATGCCTCTGTGTAGGCAGTGTGTGACTGCAGTCAGCTGGGGTGTCTACAGCCAGGCAGCATATGACATATATTTCACACTCTTTATCCTGTTGGTGATGTAACTATGAGGTCTTCCGAACCGCTGCAGGTGTCACGTACGGTACTTCCCATATGAGTCATTTTACTAGATTATGGGTCTGATAAGGGAACAGTACAGCGGCACAGTGACCTCTGTTGATGTTGATGTGAATCCTTTCATGATACGGTGTCCAGTATCGACAATATTCATAGCCACATTGGCATTGTGGGTGTCACATGACAGATTAATGTCGACCTGTGTCCCTAGGTCCCTGATTACTCCTTGCATACATAATGGTTTGACACCTATGTGGTAATTTGTGTGTACCTTGTCTGGTATTTGGTGGGACATTCATACTGTCCAGTGTCTTTGGATGTCTGGGTGGAGTTCTTGTGTGTGAGAGTGTGGTCTGTCGCATGCTACAGACTGTACAGCAGTTTTGACTGCAGTTATGTGCACATGGGTGGTCCCCGCTGCTTTGTGCATTGTCAGTTACCTGGCAATATGAGTGTCTGTGCTGCATATGGATACTCCCCCTCCTTTGATGTTTTGGTGCAGGTGTTGGGGCCATAACACATGATATGTGGTATAACCTAGTAGTGCTGGTGTGCTATCACTAGGCTTGCAGCAGGCTTCTGTCACTGCACAGACATCAATGTTCTCCATATTGGGAAGTGCCTCAGGGGCATGCATATTGCAGTTTACACATCTGGCATTGGTCAGCATTACCCTTATGTTTCCTACCACTTATGTTTTCTAGGGTGGTGGGTAGTCATTTTGGCCTTACCTACATACGGCTCTATGGAGGCAGCATAGGCCTTATCCAGTATCCAGACGCACACGGGTAACAGCTGCAAGCCATCCCTGGAACAGCAGCATGGCTTGTCATGCTTGACATCTCAAGCAGACAGTCATTAGACCCTCTTGGACTGACAGCTGTTACTGTGCCAGCTGTTAAACATGAGCATTCTGTATTTGTACTCTGGCATCATTCTTGGTGAGGGTTGGATGCTGCACACAGCCAGTGTCATCCCGCCCTGGGGTGCATACTCAGAGGGACCATCCATGTCTCTTTTGATGTTGACCAGGGAGGTACCTCTCAGATAATTCACACCAGCATGGACAATGAGTGCATCATATTTCTGCTTGCTTTGGGGTGACCTGCGTACTTGTGTTATGTGGCATTTTGTGGCAGCCTACAGGCACCTTACTCTACCCTTTCCCTTGTTCAGTCTGGTGAGTGGGACAGCAGTGTGTCTGCCTATACAGACACCTATTATGACTGTATCAGGCATGTTGTTTCTCCTTCTGGCCTGTGACTGTTTGGCACGCCAGCTTTGCATACTATTCGTTGCATGTGCTATGTTTGAAGGTTGTGGTTGCTTGTGATCTGCTTTGGAGGCTTCTGTTGGTGTGGTGTGTTTGTAATTAAGGCCTTCAAGAATATTTGTCTGTGTTTATGTGTTTGGTTTACAGTTGTGGTAGGTCTATGTGGGACTGAGTTTGTGGTGTATGTGGTTACCTTCTCTTCCTGACTAGTTTTGATAGTACTGGGTTGGTGGAGCTCAACCTCTGGTTTGGATACATGGATGCATCTATCACATATATTTGTATTTATTGGGGGGTGTTGTGGTTGTCTGTGTACTTGGGACTGGTGTCACATTGCCTCTGGATTCACAGATTCTACTTGTTGTGACTGGACTTAGTGGATTGTATGTGTGGACATATGTTATTGCCATACTACTGGTCAGTGATTACTTCCCTTTTTATGTTTGCTCTATCATGTGGTAGCTTCCTCATTCTCTTGCATGGTTTGGTAATGGCTGGAGTCCAGCATGCCAGATGCCTGCGTGTATGGCATTGTGTGTTGTTGTTATTTGTGATTGCATACTCCAAGCATTCCTGGCTGTGTTCATGGAATGCCTGTATAACATGTTCTGTGGTGTGTCCCATATTCTGCACTTGCACAGGGCCTTTTGTGGATTCAACATCGGTTTTGAGGGCTGCAACCTATGCTTTACACATGTTTTTCACTGTGGTATTCTGGCCAGGGACTGGGGTCAGGATGTGTATATCCAGTGTGATTACTCTATGGTCTGGTCTTACCAGTGAGGGGTACACTTCTCATCTTGCCATCCAGTACGAATGTTGCTGATTATCACATCCAGTATGCTTACCCCTCTTGTGGGAGTGGTACATTGTTCCTGGGAATTTTGGTTTATGGAATCTGGGTAATTTTCTCCTATTGTGTTGGTGCTAGTATAATGCTCCCGGTGTATGTCTGGGTATTTTCAGTCAAGCAATATAATGTGGTTTGGGGGCTTGATATATTCATGTATACCAACATAGGCCAGGTACAGTTCCTGGTATTAGGACAGTAGTCTGCAGCAGGCTATATACTGGGAGGCGGTTTTAGCCATTGGTATTTGACCATAGCTAATCCATGCTGCTTCTTGTTGTGGTACCAACATGGGGGTGTGGTTATCCTTGCCATTTCTTGCTAGTCACCCACCTTTTGTAGCTTGTTCCATGTTTTGCGGCTGTACAGCACAGTATGAGGTGTGACCTGGTAGTGTTAGGGTGCTGATGTGAGCCTTGACCCAGTTCTCTATTACAGGACTGGTATCTACATTCTCCATACTGTGTGCATTTACACTGCACACATCTTGCTGTTTATACATCTGTCATTGGGTAGCATTACATCTAGGTTCCTATCCCTTGTAGAACCTATGAAGGTGGGTTTGTGTTTTGAGACTTACCTATTCAGGGCATGCTGTGGGTACTGACAGCCTTTGCCAGTATCCATGGGGCATGGCATGATAGGTGCATGCCACCCCTAGCAGGTGGTGCATCATGTCAAGCTCCGCATGTTTTCCCAGCCTGAAACACATTGGCTCCCCTTTGACTAACTGCATTACTTCAGCCAGTTATTGCACTTGATCATCCCATCGTCATTTTGTGACTTCATGCTTGGTGTGGGTGGATGTTAGTCAGGGTGCTCAGGTGTGCATATAGTACATGGTGTTACATTACTTAACACATGGCATTCATGCCTCAGGTGGTGCTGCAGGACTGCCTCTGTCAGATGCGCATATTACACTTCCCTGTACATGTTTGTGAGCAGGTCATGTCATTTTAGGCATCCCTGTTATTATTTGAGTGAGTCAGAGGGGGTATCATTCCCAGGGTTCCTACTGAGCCAGTGTATGTGCTATGCGTTGCCTCTTTGCCAAGGCCAGGGCATACTGGGCACACCTCCTTCTGCCTACTGGGGCAGGCTCAGGTTGTTCATCCTCCAAGTCACGCTCTGCCTGTGATGGCCTTGGCAATGGTGGGGGGCTGTTTGGCCCAGCCCTATGCTGGTCCTGCTGCAGCTGTTTTCGCAAGATCATATTATGTAGCATAGCACATACCATGACAATTTGGGTACATATAGTTGGTGTGTACTGCAAGGCTCCACCAGATGTGTCCAGACACTGGAACCGTGACTTGAGCAGCCCAAACACACGCTCTATTACATTACGTGTTTGTGCGTGTGCCTCATTATGGCGTTCCTGTTCAGGTGTGTGTGCGTTTCTGATGGGTGTCATCAGCCATGGCTCCAGTGCATAACCTGCATCCCCCACTAGGTGTCCGTGTGGGATGTCCCCATTGGCAAATGTCTGGTACAGCTGCGTCAAATGCCAGATGTGGGAATCGTGGTAACTCCCAGGGCAGCCAGCACACATTCAATATTATGCCCTGGGCATCACACACGACCTGGCAGTTGATGGAGGGGAAGCCCTTGCGGTTAATGTAGGCCCTACCCCGCTCACCGGCTGGTGCTTTGATGCGTATGTGCATGCAGTCTATTGCACCCAGTACCTCAGGGTATTCCGCTATTTGCTGGAAGAGACGCATATTGCTGGCCAATACCTCACGGGCATTGGGGAAATATACATGATCACCGACATGTGCTGACATGGCATCCAGGAACTTGTGCAGTACCCTGGAGGCTGATGCCTGTGATATCCCCATCATATCGCCAGTTGGTCTCTGGAAGGTACCTGTTGCTAGTATTCTTAGGCCAACACATACCTTGGTTTCCACTGGGATGGGTTCCCCTCTGTTGGTTCTGTGTGTGAGGCATGGCCTGCACAGCTCAACAATTTGCTGCAGGAGCTCTCTGTCCACTCTATAGTGCTCTACTATCTCCAGCTCATGTAACCCATGGTAGGCGACCCTGGGCCTGTACACTCTTCTCCGTCTCCTCACTGTGGGTTGTCTGGCACCATCTGCATTGTCACCACCCTCAGCAAGTCGCCTGTGTCTCATTATGACAGCTATGGCAGCCCCTAACATTTCTGCTCTGAGTTCAGCTTTTTCAGTTTTCACTTCTATTAGCTTACTCCTGTCTTGCAGTGTCTTTTAAGGGAAACATCATGCACTACTGTTTGCAGAGTTTTAAGTGCTGGGCTGGGCTACTATTCTGCCTGTGTAATTGCCTGCTTCTAATTGTTTTCACCTGCTAGCTTCAGCAGTTATCCCTGCTAGCTTCCTATTAATTCTGTTGCTTCCTTTTTCCTTTCTGTTTCCTCAGGGGGGAACAATGTACATACCATCAGAAACACGCTCACAGTGGCTTACACACGCGCACATGTGCATACATGGTTCAGAATCTACTTATTCGGGTTAAAACGCGCGTACACCCACGCAAACACTGCTACACATCTGCCAACAGCCTCCAGCATACTCAGCTTGCCCTACACGCGTGCACACCGACGCAAACAGTGTTAAACATCTCCCAACACGCTCCCACATGCTCAGTCTGCCTTACACGTGCACACACTGCCCTACTCGCGCTTCATGGTGCGCACACGTGCTCATGCACACCCAGCAAGAAACTTTGGTGTAGGTAACAGTGTACACCTTCCATTTTTTGACTTTCCATGACTTATCTAGTGGCACACCTCTTTCCATGATCTGCACCTGTCATCTGTCATGTTACACTGGCCTCCAATGAACTGCATTTCTTTCTACCATTCCCCCCTGTGATGTCACCTATCTCCTACTCTATTCCTCCCCCTTATGTATCTCTTACACTACTCAGACTGTGCTCATTTGCTATGTGACTGTGAGATTCAGTATCCTAACCCTCATTTACATGAGATTGCCTACTAATGCTTAGTTACATGTCTTAGACTCAGCTTCCCCCCTTAGCAACCACTACACGGTGGCCATGTTGTTTTTGGTCTGCTGGTCCTTGCATTGTCATTCCATATATTGCATGAAACCCACATTTGTGGGTTTATAACCTTCATTTTCATGTTTTATACAGCGCAGCCCGTTTGCGCGGGGCTGCGCTGCAAAAAAATTATATTTTTATTATTTTGCCATCGGGTTATATTGCCAATGGCCACATATTTGGCCATTGGCATACTGCCTGAGTCATATGCACCCTTTTTTTGGAGCTGACATGGCTCCATTGTGGAATTTGCAGAAACGTACTCAGTTGTCAACTGAGTACATTTCTGCAGCTAAAACGTCTCTTACACGGACTGGTTTCTGCTTCGTGGATCGCTAATATACCTCATTTGCATACCTTTTGGATGCAAGTGAGGTGTTTAGCATGTCCACGCCCAGTCCGTGTAAGAGACGTTTTAGCTAGTCTCTTACACGGAGTTTAGGGCTGTTCCTGGATCGCGAGGCTTGCATGGAGTGTTGCACGTCTCTTACACTCCGTGCAAGCCTTTGTGAATCCTGCCCATTGTAATTTGTTTACAAAATATTACAAACATAATTGTTACTGTATTTATGGAGACTTATAAAATTATTTTTAATAACTAGAACCTAAAGAATACGACCACCATAAAAATACTTTGTGCTAAAGGGTTTGTCATTTATACTTCTAGAGCTACACACTCTAGGGACCTAAACCTTGTCACCACAATGAACAGAACATGCTGGAGGGATAGATTCCTGTCCCAGAGACTTCCCATACTCTGGAACAGGCTACCCATCTATGTCAATCAAAGTTCTTCATTAGCACTCTTCAGGAAAAATCTTGATGAGTGGACGGGAAATAGGAAATACACCCTGGGGATCACTTCTGTGTTTCTGCTCGACAGTGGCACAGAAAAATAACTTTCTTGGGTGGCGTAAGCCAAGGAATCTTGTTAGCTAGGCTTATGTAGGCCCTTGCGCTGATAGCCTAGTACCTACCTATGAACCTATAATGCCTATGGTTCCAGAGATATGAACGCTTGTTTGAAATGTGAGGAGATAATTTGATTCCATCAAAAGGCTTAGGCTCCATCCATTGGAAGTTACAGTGAAAACTTCCTGAACTCCATTGGATTGAATACATTAATGTGTAACACATAGATATAATTTGTGCTAAAATAATGTCCATGACTGAAGTGATGTATGAGTTATTCTATCAGTATGTAGTGAATTGTGATCAATGCATTGCTATTTTGTCTTCCTGTCAAAACACATTCCTATTTACCTAAACATGTCATGCACATGATAACTAAGTACTCTCAGATTATTATTAGACTTTACCTGTGGCAATAGCTGTCAATACAATGTTCTCTAGACTATGTACATAGATAAGCAATTGTTCAAATCCATCTATGACTAACTAGTTTTAGTATGTGCATATGTGCTTATAGTATTAGGTTGGGCAAGCATTTCAAACTGATCCATTGTGTACACTTCCATTCAGGAGAAACATTTACTAAGGGAGAGTGCTCCCCCAGCAATTTCATTCCTTTAAGCCCAATCATCTGCATTGCAACACAATGGTGAGGTCATCCCTTTAAATATGTTCAGTATCACAACTGTTGAAAGATTTTTTTCTGTGCTGTGAGCAGATAACACAAGGCTGTCTGTATTACATGCTTTGATAGATGTTTGAACCAAGCAATAAACTAGTATGAATGTGTTTGACAGCAGTGTTAGGTAAGACTGGCATATCAAACTGATTTGATATGTAAATTTCTACTCAGACAAATAATTTTCACAGTGCCCCCCCCAACAATAGCTGTCCTTTTTATTCCAGTCAACTGCTTTGCAACACAATGGTGAGGACATCCCTTGAATATGTTCTATCTCACACCTGTATTAAGATTTTTCCTATGGCATTGGCAATTGTTAACATATTCTTTAGATTGTGGAGTTATATAGGCAGGTGTTCAAATCTGACAATGAGTAACTGGTGTGTGCATGTTTTTAGTGCTAGGAACATGTGACTTATCTAATAGATCTTATGTGTACACTTTTCCTAAGTGGAAATATCCCCATGGGGTGAGGCATCCCACAACTCTTTCACTCAGTTTTAAGGCAAATGTTTGCTTGATGTACAGTGATGACATCATACTTTCAAATATGTTAATTCTTACAGTTGTAGAAAGACTTCTTTTGTAGCATTACTGGTTAGTGCGTGGCTCTCTAGAGTGTGGCCTTAAGCAGGTGTTCGAGTCTGGTAATGACAAGCTAGTGTGTGTGTAACTGTTGTGCTAGGTTGGGGTGGCTTATATGACAGGTCTTGGGCATACACTTCCCTCAGTGGAAATCTTTACACAAGAGGATGTCTTCCACAACTCTTTCACTCACCTTTAAGTCAAACATTTGCCTTGCCACACAAAGATGACATTGTGCTTTTAAATATGTTAATTCTCACAGTTGTGGTAAAACTCCTCCTGTGTTGTGAGAGGCTAATACCTGGCACTTTAAACCATGGACTTAGATAGGCAGGTGTTCAATCTGGCAATATATAACTAGCGCATGTGTTTTCAAAAATAGTGACAAACAGGAGCGCTTTAAGCTGCAGATACTGATATGGTTGATTCACACTTGTGAAAACACTGACATGGCTAGAGGATTTTTATCCCTCAAAACAGATTTTAAGAAATACATGAACATTCATAAACAATGTTTAAATCAGACCTTGAAGTCTGTGTTTTCCGACACTGACATATTAACGTCTTCTGTAGCAAAAACAGTTAATACATAGCTCATGAGAATGTGGATGTAGCTAGGTAACAGTTCAAATCCAGAAATTCTCAGCTCCTGTGGTTATATAACCAATGATCTGGTTTGTTTAGTAATGGGTTCATCAGTAGTTGTGATATGGAGAAATAGATGTGAATAAATCAACACAGAGTGAACAGCTACATGGTTACATCATTCAGAAAAGTCAAACATATTTTATGTGAGTCATATGGCTTTAAACATACTACTGAAGTCATCCATTCAAGAGTGTGCTTCCTGACAATTGTACAGTTGTTTAGTCTGGAGAAATAGATAGACAGGAGTTCAAGTCTGCTAATGTAATTGTGGAAGGCAATTGTGAGAGACAGGACTGGCTTACCCAACAGATGCTGATGTCCAAGTATTCACTGCTGTGAATACTATCGGAGTAAGGATTTTGATGTACAATATGTTTTAGGGGAGGTGTAACCATTGCAGATGATGTAATCCCTTCAAGTGTGGTTCATGATACTTCAGATGCACTTCTATCTATGACATCAATGCTTGATATAGGATCATAGGATCATAGGAAGTTACTAGGCTATTGGCCCTGAGGCCCTTATAAGCCTAGCCAAGAGTTTAGTCCCTGCATAGACAAATCAGCACCCAATGTTCCTGTCCAGCAGGGACATGGGTGGAATCCCAGGGATGTATTTTCTATTTCCCATCCAGTTATCCAGATTGCACTTCAAAAGGTGTAAAGAGGTACTCTGCTTGACGTGGAGAGAGAGTTTATTCCACAGATGGGCATGTCTCTGGGACACAAATCTGTCCTGCCAGCAAGTCCTATTGATGTCACAGACCAGGTTGAGGCCATGTGTGCAGGTTACTCGAGTGGAGCTTGACTTGTGGATATGCAGCATTCCCATCAAGGCGGGGGCCAAGATCACCTAGTATCCCAGACAAAGGTCACCTCTGAGGAGTCTGTACAAAATGGATTAGAGGCATAGGGCTTTTGGCCTATCTGTGTATGGTAAATTTCTGAAGCCCTGGATCCTCCTAGTGAGAAACCTCTGTGGTATCTACAACTGCTGCATGTGCTTGGCGAGGTACATGCCAAATGGGGCATTGTACTCAATAATGGGCCTTATAAGGGAAGAATACAGAGATGTTATGACCTCTTTGTCCCTGAATGAGATACCCTTACTTATGAGGTGGGCCATGTAGAAAGCTTTCCATACAATGGAAGCAACATGGTGGTCAAAAGTCAGGCTGCTATCAATCTGGGTGCCTAAATCCCTCACAACTGACTGCAAGCTTAGAAAATTGTTATTAATGTGATAATTTGTGGGGACATCTCTTTCCCCAAAGGAGATGATAATGCATTTTTTGTATTCAGCTTGAGGCCATGTTTCTGGCATCAGTCATTTGTTTGGGTGAGACCCTCTTGAAGGATGCGCACATCACTAGGGGAATTGATGATATCTCCCAACTTGCAGTCATCTACAAACTTGGTCAGCCATAGCCCACTGGCTTTGGCCTTTACCTCAGAAAAGTATATTCCAAATAACAAAGGCCCCAAGACTGAACCCTGGGGTATTCCACTCGATACGGGTCTACTGCTTGAGGTGGCTTCCCCTATTTTGACTAGGTGGGTTCTACCAATGAGCCAGTTGGCTACCCATCTGGTAACATACTGATTGATGCCTAGATGAGAGAGTTTATCTATTATGCCTTGGTGGGGAATAGTGTCAAAGCCTTTGGCCAGGTCAAGGTAGGCAGTGTGCACTCTCGTCCCCTCATCCATGGCTTTAGTGACTACCTCAAAAAAGTCAACCAACTTTAGCAGATATGAGCTCCCCTTGTTGAAGCCAAACTGTGTGGGATCAAGTGTTTGGATGTTGTCAATGCCCTTGTTTATGAGGTCCATATTAATCCATTCCACGGCCTTGCAGATCAGGCTAGTTAGGCTTATGGGTCTATAATTTCCTGGATCAGTGGATGCTCCACCTTTGTGTAAAGGGATGACAGTGGCTGTCCTCCACTCAGCTGGGACAAAACTGGTACTCAGGCTTTGGTTGAATAGGGTGCTTAATGGTGCTGCAAGTTCCTGGCTGAGTTCATGTAGGATACAGCCTGGGATGTTATCAGGTCCCATGGAGGCTGTATTTTCTGCCTTTGAGAGAGCAGTGATGACCTGATCCCTAGATATAAGGGGAAGGGGGCAGGTACTGGGAATGTCCTGATTTACTGATGGGGGGGCCAGCGGTGTGAAAATTTTTCTGAATCTGTCAGCCAGCAAGTTTGCTATATCTACAGCATTTGTATATGTGTTGTCCCTGACCATCAGTTCTGAACAGATCTGGGTGCTACCTTTGAGATTATGGACATATGTGAAGAAGGCCTTATGATTGTCTCTAGTAGATGTGACCAATTTGGACTCAAAGTTTGCTTTGGAGGATTTCACTAGTGCTCTTATTTGCTTGTTTAGGCTAAGGAGAGATTGCTCCCAATTGGGCACCTGCTCCTTCCTGGTCCTGGTCAGCAATTTTTTTTCTTCTGTTATAGAATTTATTTATTGCAGATGTCCACCAGACAGGTTTACTCTTCCTTGCAGAGGATGATTTAGTCCTGTCAGATATTCCTGATTCCATGCATCTATATAAATGTCCGTATAGTAATTTGGTATAGTTTTGGATACTGGTGCCAGTTCCTAGAGAGGGGGAGGGGGATGTGAATCCATTTATACCATCCCTCAGGAGGCTGTAATCAGCTTTGGAGAAGTTTTTTTTATTTACCCTAGCTAGAGGGAGGTTGGGGGAGATGGTGACTTCAAACGTGGCTGCTTTATGGTCAGATCTTACAAGGGAGGATGATACTGCAGGGTTGCTGCAGTGGCTACTCATATTGACTAATACCAAGTCCAAGATATTATCACCATTTGTGGGGGTATCGACTAGCTGTTCCAAAGCATTTGCATTTACAACATCAAGGAATCTCTGGGTATTTGTGTTCTGGCAAGAGCAGTTTTTCCAGTCTATGTTTGGGTAGTTAAAGTCACCCAGGATCAGGGTAAAGGGTTGAGTCTTGATAGACTGAAAGAGGTCGAGATAGGCAGTTTGGGCATCTTGGGTCAGATTTGGGGGCCGGTAGTTAGCTATTATTTGTATAGGGGTCTTGTCAATTGTTAACTGCACCTGGAGTGCCTCCTGTGTGACCAGCCTGGAGGTGTGTATGTCTTTAATATATATTTAAATTCCACCTCCTTTGGCTTTACTGCCCACAGTTCGGGGTCTGAATGTATGATAGGATGAGTAACCAGGTAAGTCTGGGGTGCTCTCCGCAGCTTTGAACCAGGTTTCTGCGACCACACAGATGTCAGTATTTTCCAGGGTTAAGAATGCTTGCAATGAGTGCAGTTTCATGTTTAGACTCCTAGCATTTAGCAGAATGACTTTCCATTTGTGTTTTGTTGAACTTTTTATGTTGGTAGTTTTAGCCTTATCACTTTTCCTAAAAAAGGACTATAGGAGAGACAAGAGCCTTTGCCAGAATCCTGAAGCCCAGGTGAGACAGATGCAGACCATCTCTGGCAAAGCATTGTGGTCTGTCGATCATATCTTCCCAGGGTGTCAGGTATAAAGTTCTGTGAGCCATGAACACAGGTAAGCAGAAGTTGAGTTCTGTCAAGGTGTAAATACTGACTGTGCAGACTGGTAGCACTCAGGATTAGCTTCCTAAGGGAAGATGATTATTACAACTTCACTTACTATATACTTTTGCAACTGAAAGACAAGCCAAATTATAATCCCTTTATTGGAAGCCATATGCATTGAAACACAATATTCAGGTTCTTACTTCAAGCGTGTGTAGTCTAACAAGTGTAGTATGAATTCTTGAGTGGGGTCTTCAGTTAGTACACAGGTCAAGAGGAGCTTGATCTGTATTGTTTATATGTTTTAATCCAGTAGTGTATGGCTTTTATAATTTTTTAACATTACAGTGTTACAGACTAGAATGGTTTATTCAATATTCAACATATATATGCATGTGTATATATATATATATATATATATATATATATATATATATATATATCATGCTACATAGTGGTCACAAAGTGTCATAGCACCTGTGATATCATATTTTGTTATGGTTTTGAGATAGGCAGCTAAGGTTCATCTAGTAATTGATGTACTTCCTTATGAGAATGCCATGCATGATGTAGCCCATTGCATGACATTTAGCACAATGTACATTAACTTATCAAGGTTGTGGCATACTTACTGTAATTTTATGTTTTCTGGAAAAAACTTCTGAGAATATTTTTGCGACAGCCGCACAATATAGGTATTAGTTGATGGGCAGATGGGACGGGCATTGTAATAGGTCATTGTACACCTGTTTTATTCAACCTCAACCAATTTTTACAGTCTACTTACTTCCTAATGGTACTGTTGCACCTCTCTGTGAAGTATGTTGCCTGTCATGATCCAGGTATTCCAGATGTGTTGCACATTGCTCAACTGTGAGAATGTATTGGTTCTTGTTATGATACTATAATGCCTTCAGAGGTGTACTTTGTCAGACTGTATTCACTTGTATATTTGTGACAACGGTGAGATGGGCAACTGTTCTAGGCAAAAAGTGTTAGTGACCATATTCAACAAATCCTGTTTGTTCTTTAATGTAATACCAACTTTTAAAAAGCTGTATTGCATTCATAGTCAAATCTAAGTACTGTAGCACTCCATGTGTCATCTAAACTGTAGCAACTCCTTGTTAAATTATAGCAAACAGTTTTCTATAGCTTAAAATAAACATTTTTGAAATAAAACCTGTAGTTTAAAAAGAAATGTTTTCTTTCTTTTAACTAAAACATGAGCACTGGAGTGCTCCATGCAGGCAGGTATAAACTATAGCCAGCTGTGGGGCCAGGGCACAGAAGCATAGCAAACTGTGAGGCAGAGCACAGAAATGGGACCTGAATGTCTGGGGCTTGGGGGGCAAGCCATGCATTTGGCCACCTGGTTTTCCATTAGAAGGAACATACATTTTCTTTGTTTTTTTTTTTTTCTGAGGCGGGATGCATAGATCTAACTGTAATAAGCTGAGCTCTTACTACTTGTTAAGATGGGGTGCTTTTTTTTTTCCATTTTGCTCTTCAGTTGAAGAGCTGAGGGGATGGGGTGCAGGTTCATAGCACCAGCCCAGGACACTAATTACAGCTCATCTGTACCAGTGCACTGCAGCATAATCTTTAGCTATTATGCTGTTCAAAGTAACAGTTCTGCTTCTGTGACATGTCCTTGTGTACTGCTCCAAAACCCGATTTGGGATTTATTAACCTCCCAACATTCATGTTGCTGCAACAAGTGTCATTATTGTTTCAACTATCAGTACTTGTCAAGGTACTATTTCCTTTGGTCTTCATTATTTCTCCTAATTTATACACTAGCTTTATGTTTGTAGTTTCCCGTTATTACTTCAATACATATAAGGCATGAGAATTTTTGGACATGTATTACCTGCATGTCTGTCACTCATCACAATGGATTTTTTTAAACATTTACTATCTGTGCTTTATTCCACAATATAACTGACAATGCCACTCACTTTCCTACATGTCCACTACCTGCACTGAATGCAATGGCCTGCTATCTTATGTTTCTGTGATCACTAATATCATCCCTTTCTGTCACTGAGTCTGAGTCAAATTTCAGCTCAGTATCTATTAACCCCTAGTAATAATGTGCAACCTTTGGAGAAAAGAGGTGAATTTTGCTTAAATGTTAATACTGACACTGCTTTGAGGTATACAGTTCTTTCACTTCTGGAAAAGTATTTTAATTCATACTCTCTTGATATCCTGTTAATATCTCAGGTTAATAATACTAACATTTTAAAAAAGTGTCCGTGATGGTCCATGACTATTTTTGGATATGTTCCTCAGTACATTGTGCTCTTCACACATACCCACTTAATAATCTTAGGCTTGCTTGCACAATTATGTTTACACTGTCTACTTGAGCCATACTGAACCACAATGTGACTGTGAACATGCATTCTGGACATGAGCACGGACTGCTCAATGAGTAGAAATTCTTGTAGTCTTGTATATTTGATCAGAAATGCTGCTCATTATACAAAAATAGATTATTGTGTTAGCTTCACTGCAACTTCTACGCACTATTAATGAATCCTAGACTTTTGTTGCCAAATCATTTTAGTTGATATATATCTGGGTATGACACCTCTTGAAGTGGTTGACTCAGTGAAGCTACATGAAGTCATTATTGATCAAGATTTAATAGTCTATGTACATGTTAAAATGTTATGCACAGGACATAAAATTACTGTATATAGAGAAAAAAAAAACGATTTCATGACCCTGTTCAGTAAGACAACAACAGCTAGGGAATATGTACTGCTTTGTTTTATGCTTCCCACTTCCTTCACTCAGCTAAACTGTCTGTACAACAATATTGCTAAATGTCTACCAAGCACTCCAGTAAGACACACACCATTATCTGATTCATGTCCTTTTACTGACTGAATTCAGGCATATATAGTTATAGCACACCAGAGGCTTAAACACTCAGTCCTATGCTCTACAAATGATTGTCTGGCTAATTTTTATTTAACTGAATATGCGCTTGTTCAGATTTTTTGTTCAGTACACACACTTCTCACACACACACATAGCTCACTCTCTGTTAATTGCTACAGAAGCAGTATTTTTTCATTGTAGTCTCCAAGCAATGTTAAACAATCTCTGTTTCATTTAAGCAAATGACAGTAAATTTAAACATTAGAAAGATACTTTACAACCATCTCTGCACTAAGTGGTATTATATCTATAACAGTGGAATTACTTAAATGGAAATTACTGAGCAATACTTCTAGTTTAGCTTTGTACCCCTCAGTTATATGTCAGTATTTTGAATATAGTTCACCTCAGTTGCCAAACTTCTAAATACTTTCCAAAAGTTAACATAAAAAATCCTGCCTCGTGTAAATTATTCTAATAACCATCCTATATTACTTGAAACTGAGGCATTCTTAATGAAATAGTGAAATATACCACACACATATCAACCATTCTGATGGTGACATCGCCAGCATGGTTATGAATAGTAACTGTTATGTTCACTGCACCTTAATACACAAGCCTCGTCTCTGCATGAAGTATCTTGCTGGCACTGGCTAAAACAAATACCTGTTGCTAATAATTATACCACTTAAATTTAAGGTTGCAAATGAGAACAAACATCATCTAGTGCATTTCTCTTTTGAAATAGCTGCTTGTTTATTACAAGAATAACTAATATTGCTGCAGTAACATAGTGACTAATTTGTAAATAGTCTCCCTTATAGCACATTTATAAAGTTTTATTGCTCATTGGGTATACACTCACATGCATAGCTTTCAGGTATATAGTCTTCTAGAAGTTTTTTTGTTTTTTTTTTTTGAGTAAAACTGTATTTGTTCCTGATTCTTCTTTAAAGCATATGCGTTATGCAAAGTATACTTTTGCAGGTTTGTGATTGATTTGCTTATATATTTGGAATAAAACACGTGCACATGTATAGCCATTTTTTTCTTTGAATATTTGTGATGATTTCTTCTTGTCACAGATGAACTAGAAACTGAATAAAAACAAAACTGACTCAAAACAAAAAAATGCCAGAACCAAAGTGAATGGAAGTGGCCTCAAACAATAAAAAATGTATTTTGATGATCCAATAGAAATACAAAAGGATTAAACGCTTTCATCTGCAAACATAACCAGACTTCAGAATTGATTATATACATTCATAGCATCCTTTCAAATACCCCCCATCATTATAATCACATGTTCATTCCCCTCCAATAAAAAACTGAAATACAGTTAAAATGTAATTGGAATGCAATTAAAACCTAAAAGGTTTGAACATCAGGAACCAAACAATACCAAATACAGTCTAAACATAGCAAAACTTAAGCCTGAGAATACTGGCAATATATACATGTTCATTCAGACCAGGTAAAACGATAGCATTCAACATTGGTTGCCAGTGTAATTCCCTTTTTTCAATATAATCTTCCCAAGGCCATTCCCTTGTACTCCTAAGGATTTGTTCCAGACCAAAAAAAACAAAGTGAACAAAAAGGTATGACCAGGGTGATTTGAAATATGCTTGTACAAAGCATTCTTAACATTTTGTTTTCTAATGTCTAAAAGATGCTACAGCAATGTTAAAAATCTCTAGTACTCATAGAAAATGTAATCCTTATTAATAAAACCTTACATATCTTTTCCAGGTGTAGGTATATGAGTAAGTGTGAAGCTAAATTCTTAGCAAATATATATCTTGTGAGTAGGACACATATCTAGAAGTCTAAAGGATACTCAAGCCAAATTTTTAACTCATCATTATATAAAACACTTCTACAAGTCCACAGTCATGTGCACGAAACATATTATAAGACCACTTCTAATCACAACAAATAACACATGAGCAGTTAAATTAAAATGCAGCAACAAAGGTTCATATTAGCAACATTCAAGGGTTAAAAGTGATCCAAGCCAGACTTGTCTATACAAATGGTAGACATAGTGACCTGATGACCCAAAATAGTTGGCATTTTCTTTTTTGTCTTGACAGTCCAGCCCAATAGGTCTTTTTTTTTCTAAAGTCTCTAATGACCATTTCATTCCTCCAATGAAGGGCAAGAAGCACATTCATTACAGTGATGGGGTGAGACATTTTGAGATTAGAGTCAGAGACAAGGAAGTGGAGTTGAGGTGTGAAATGGGCGCCCCTCCAAAGCCCAGTATAATTCCTTTCATATGCTGGCTGATGGCTTCCGTGTGCTATGTCTTATGAGGGAGATGTGCCTCCTCAGGCCAAATAGCCAGCATAATCCCATTTCAGTTGTATCCTGCATTATTCAGCAAGGGCCAGCATTGCAGTGGGTCTAGTCAGCTCCCTCTCCCAGTTTGAGTGAGATAGTAGTATCATCTGTTCACCCCCACCCACCTGCATAACCCTTCCATCAATTCTTGCCACTAATTGAATTTCAGTGATGTGGTGGCAGGGTTTTAGGTGTTTGCTCTGCAGGCCTGAGCCCAAAAGAGCATGATTGAAGTTTATGGCTCTAATACATACTAAACATACATGTATTGTAAAATGCTTTTGAGAGGATGTACTTGCTTAATTCCTAAATTAGGGGCATGTCAACTAAGTTAAAAAGAATTAGAAGAAATTAAAATGTGTTACACATCCTGGAAGGGAAATTATAGAATGATCCTCCCTCATAGATATGACTCAGGATATTTGAAGGCTATTAATCTTGGTGCAATGCATGAGTAAAACACTTCTCTTAACTATCATCTTCCCATCACCTCAAACAGCACTTGCATTTTGAGAAATAAATGTCCTTTCAATTGGAAGATAAGGCCTTGATATAATTAACAGGGTGTGCAGTGGCTGAAGAAGTACAGATAGATGGAATGTCTTGCATCTAAAAGGCTTCACTTCTTTGTATTCAGATACTGAGCAGAGGTGCTTATAATATTATTTGTAGGACCTAAATATATAGGCAAATTAAGAAAACAAAAAAAATAAATAAATCCCTTAAGTAGAACCCAGAATTAATATGCTATGCATCAATAACTGAATATAATATTTTCCATCCCTGTAAAGTTCTTTAGACCTTTTCAAACTGGAAAAAAGTGGAAAAAAATGTGCAATATAAGTTGAGAGTAGGTAAGAAATTTTAACTAAATTATTCAACCTAAGCATCACAACTGGTTACTTTGAGGGATTTCTACACTTAGATCATTTTGATAATCTGTACCATTAATAACACCTGGTTTAAACATCCAAAATGTATACAAAAAACCCAGGATATTATATTACATTACTTTTGCTTGATGGAAAACCTGAAGTATTTGCATTTTTTAAGTGCTTTAACATTCTTTCTCCATTCATTCCATATACTTGTACTATTCTTGGTTTTGAAAAAAACATCACTGATTTGGCCTCATATTGTCACCCTGTCCATCTTTAAAATTTAGTTTTTTTTTTTTGTTAGATCACTGAGGACTGCAGACAGAAAGCATGCAAGATATTAAGGTTTATACTTCTTGATGTCCAGAAAATGCAAGTTGATGCAAAATATACTGTTTCATTAACAGTTTAGGTGAATCAAAGTGATAGTTAAAAATTGTTCCTGATGTAGTTTTTTGTACAACCACTATTTTTGGCTTTGTCTAGAATTCTTTAGCAAGCAAAGAAGTAGAGAGCTATACTTTAGTTTTTACCTTCCTCTTTATCTTTTTTGGCCTTTTCCATGCTGCCACCCCCAATGACAGGGAATAATTAGTAGTGACAATCTGACAAATGTGTTCCATCTCTCACTTCTGTCTTTCATATTCACAATGACAATTTTGCATCCTTCTGACATGATCTTGTGCACTGGTATCATCTTACCTGACTCTTGCAGATAAATGTGAAAAGACCTGTAGTACCTTTAGCCTCAAGTCTTGCTCCTTTTTATCAATCTCTCTAATCCTTCTGGCCACTTTCCTCTGGTTTATTCCATCTGCCTGATGTCATTTTCTTTATATGGTATCCAGAACTACATGCAGTAGATACTTCTGTAATCCACTTCCCTGAGGGCACACCTAAAATTCTGTTTGCTGCTACTTCACACTGTTTCTTGCTACTTAGTCCAGGTGTGATCAACACCCATATCTGGATTCAATAAAATCCATGTAAGCACCATGTAGAGCCTACATAGAATGCACCTGTGTGCACGGCCACGATTCCTCCCCGGCAGTGAGTCATATATATTAATTATGGTGCGGTGCCAAGGGAGATCAAAGTTATATGGATATTGAATCCATGCAAGCAGCAGTGTAAAGGCTGTCCTGTACTTTTGGACTGTCCAGAAAACATCTGGGCAGGTGTTAAGCACAGGACAGTAATATATATATATATATATATATATATATATATATATATTTTTTTTTAAATATTATGTGCTGTTCGCATGGTGCGCAGTGATGCTTAGCGATGCTGAGCTATGCTTATACATATGCACCTGACATCTGCTATATATCTAAAAATAGAAACTGGATTTCATTAATTGAATATTTATTTTTTATTTGTCCTGTGTCTCCCTGTTTGTGCGGAGCAGTGCAGTGCTTAATAACAGCATCCAACATCTAAAAATATAAACCGAACATATTTAATTGTTGTAGTTCTGTGATGCTTCGCAAACCATGAACTTGCGCAGCTTCACTGTGCAATGCTAACAGGTATCTTAGCAGTATATGTGAAGATATACTGCTCCCTGTCCTATCCAAGTGGCAAGATAGATTGAGTCATGACCTACAGTATAGTAGGTCCCAATTTTGAGTCCTGAGCAGTCATAATGTTTGCATTTATTGCTTTGAACATGAGTCAGATGACTGAAACATCACTTTCATTTAAAATTAAAAAACTGTTACAGTTAGCAAGGCTGCATGGTGCTAAGCTTATCTTAAACATGGTCAATGGCCTACTTCATTTGCACAA
>NC_056733.1:1946532548-1946590048 GCF_019279795.1 Protopterus annectens
TTATGAGTACTGTAAAAGTTACAGACTTACCTTGCAAAATGCAGTAGCTCAGACAACCATAGTTCAGGGATGACTCTGTCTGAAGCAAGCATTACACAGCCAATACATGAGTAGGTGCAGGATGTGTGGGTCACCTGCCATCATTTTTAATGTCTGTATGTGAGTAGGAGTAGGAGTAAGGTGTCAGTCTGTAGGTCCCTAGGTTGTCAGTGAACGTGTTATGCGTTACCTCTTAGCCACTACCAGGGCATACTGAGCATGCCTACATCTGCCTACAGTGAAATCAGCAGGGGGTTCCTCCTCTTAGTCTTCCTGTGACTGTGGCTGTGGTGACCTAGGCACTGGTGGGAGGCTGTGTATCCCATCCCTTTGCTGATCCTACTGCAGCTGTTATCACAGGATCATACTGTGTAGCATAGCACATACTGCAAACAAATGCCCATGTGGCTGAAGAATGCTGCAGGTCTCTTCCAGATATATCAAGGCACAGGAAACGTGACTTCAGCAGCCCAAACAAATGCTCTATGATGTTCCTAGTTTGTGCATGTGCCTCATTATGGGGTTCATCTGTGGGTGTGTGTGTTTTTCTGATGGGTGCCATTATCCACGTTTCCAGGACATAGCCAGCATCCTCCAGTAAATGGCCATGTGTTATGTCCCCTCTAGCAAACATCTGATACAGCTGTGATGTGTGCCAGATATGGGAGTCATGATAACTGCCAGGGTTGCCAGCACACACATTCAGGATAATTCCCTGGGCATTGCACATGACCTGGCAGTTGATGGAGTGGTACCCCTTGTTGTTAACATAAATTATACCCTGTTCACCAGGTGGATCCTTGATGTGTACATAGGTGCAAAATATGGCACCCAGTACCTCAGGGTGGTGTGCTACACATTAGAACTGTTGCATATTGCTGGCGTTCACCTCATGGAAGAGGGAAAAAGATATGTGCTCACTGGCATGTGGTAGCATATCATCCAGGAACTGGTGGAGTATCCTGGATGCATATGCCTGTGACACCCCCATCATGTCCCCAGTTGGTCTTCGAAAAGTACCTGTAGCAAGTATCCTAAAGGCTACACATACCTTTGTTGTCATTGAGATGGGTTCCCCTCTGTTGGCTCTGGCTCTGAGTTTAGGGTGGCAGAGCTCAATGAGTTCTTGTAATATGTTCCTGTCCACCCTTTAGCACTCTACAATCCCCAGCTCATGTAGCTCCTGGAAGGTTACCCTGGGCCTGAACACTCTTCTCCTTCTCAGCCTAGGCCTACTGTCAGCAACACCAGCAGCAGTGACTTCAGCATCTAGCATATACAGATGTGGCAGACCTACAGCAGCCCCTAGGATTATCTCAGTTAAAATTCCAAGTGTGAACACCAGTGGTCCAGTCATTTGGGGGAAAAACAGAATGTAGGGTTTATGCATACTTTATAGAGGTCTGTTGAAGCTGCAGCTTGTGTGATTGGCTAATTATTATGCATTTCAGCTGCCATAATTTCATGGCCCTAGTGTAGTGCATGGTGCAGTGCAGTGGGTCGCGCCAACAGCATAGCTTTTACACATTAATAAATATTTGTTGTAAATATCTGCTTTCCATTAATTTCTGCCTATGTCATCACTATCACATGGGTGGTGTGCCCCGTGAACACGTTCAGCTATGTACTGCACCACCCAGCACTGGTTACATAAAAGTCAAAATCAATAATTTAATATATCCAGTTTTAATCGTTTGTTGCCTATGTCATCACTGGGACCTCGGTGGTCTTTCCACATGAACATTCTCAGCTTTGCAGCACACAGCACAAACATGTGCAGCAGTAATTAAATAATCCTAAAAGTGACTGGACATACCCCCCTTCTGGCATTTACATCCACTGGGAATATCAGCAAGGTGTGGGATCCTACACAAAGTGGCTATGTGAACATGATTATTCCATGTTTGCTATTCAAAACATCCACCTAATTTGCATACATATCTGTGGAAACTGCACAGTTCAGAGCCATATGACTTGGACAACAGCATCAATGCACCATTGTAAGGCACGGGCCCAGGGAGCTAGAGTACATTTCTGACATATATTGAAAAATGCACATTTGTTATTATTTTTTTTTTTGTATTAAGCATGTGCAAACAAGCCAAGATTATTAAATACATTAAAATATTATTTTAACTTATCCAATTCTTCTTTCTGACATTCAAAGCATTATTTTTGCACATATCTGTATGTGGTACTACATTTTCAGGTGATGTATGTCCACATTTCTTCTGTTTTACATCCCCTTTTCTCTGTGTAGACCCCTGTACGTGGACAAATTCCACATAGACTATGGGCACTGACATGGGGTTTACACGAATGCCTTTCAACTTGTTAGATTACACAACCTGCCTCATTTACATAACATTCACCTGCTTATCAGGTAGTTTGCATTCCTCAATATTTTCGCTGTTTGCACATGCATGCATGCCACTAAGTGGTGCTTACTGAATATAAAATTGTTTGGGGTGGTGTATGCATTGCACCACAATATGTACACAGAAACAAAATCATGTAGGCTTTAGTGAATTCCCCTGCCAAACTTTTTTTCTTGTTCTACTGCCATGCGTTCCATCCCAGCTGCATTTGGATACCAGGGTTTTCCTCTAACATAAGTTCAATAATTTATTTATTTAACATTTGTTTACTGGAAAAGTCCAACTTGGAAGCCAATTTCCAACAGAGGTCTGGGGAGAAATGCTCCAGACACGTCTTTGAAATGTGGAAGGAAACCTGAGAACTTGGAGTAAACCTACACAAATGCAGGGAGGACATGCAGACTCAGCACAGACAGCATTCCAGCTGAAAATCAAACCAGAGAACCCCTTGATGTGAGGCGACAATGCTGCTGCTGCACCACTGCGCCGTCCGTTATAAATATTTGGTTGCATTGAACTTCTGTGTTCTCTTTCTTTCTGACTGTTGAGCCTTTTCAAGTCCTTTTCTAGACCCTTCCTTCTTCTCACCTTCCACTGTTGCAACTTTTTTGGGTCAATAGCAAAAAAAAAAAAAAAGAATTATTGATTCTGTTCTGTATGCCCCTAGGTCAGGTATGTTTGTGATAAACACAGAACACTGGACAAATGGCTAACACCTGCACTAATCTAATAGAGACTTCCTTAATTCTTGGCATTGTTGCTCTCTGCAGTACTGTCTGTGACTTACTTTTAAACTATGTGTATACCCATTCCATCAGTCTTTCTCCTCTCTCTAACAATTCCACTTTTCCTGTCAAACTCCTGCCAGAGAAAGTCAGTCCTTTGCTGAAGTTCAGTTCACATATATTCTCTACTGTCAAGTTCACCTGTAACCCAGTAATATACTGATTAAAGTTGAATGACAACTCCTTCTGGTTGTGAACACATGTTTGTTATTGTCCTGGAGGTAGTCATCCTCTAAACATATAACAGTCTTCCCCTCAAGATTGTCTATCCATGACTTCCCATGTCATTGTTGTTAAGCTATCAGACCTGTAGCTCCCCAGATTTGTTTTTGCTCCCACCCCTAGTACAAAGTCATCACACCTGGCCTCTTCCAGTCCTGTGGCACTTCTGTACTCGCCAATGATCTGTTGAAGATATGTGTCATGGGATCTGCCAACATTCTGGCAAATGTCCAAGAAATCAGAAAGGAAGTACATCTGGTATTTGTACTTTATCTTCCATAACGATAGTTCCCTACAAATCATCTCCCTCATACATCCTAGTGACTATCTGTTCTCCCTATTCTGCTCTGTATCCTTCCAAGCATGGTGCCCTCACCTTGATTTCCTCTGTGAATCTTGATGTAAACTATGTATTCAGTGTCTCTTCTTTTTCCTGTCTTCTCTAATATCCCTACAATTACAGTTCTAATTGCTAATTTTTTCTAGCAGCTATGTACCTAAAATGATGTTGCTTCCTTTGTTGGCTCTGTCTGTCAACTCCCTTTCAGTGCTACCCTTTACTTTTACAATCTTTATAGTGTTTTGTAGTAACTTTGCTGTGTGTCTCCTTCACATCACTGCCTACTGATTTCTACCTATTGTTGGCTTTATCTTTTAACCTATTTGCTTGCATAGCATTTCTATGTGGCCAAATTGGCCAGTTTATTTATTTATTTATTTATAGGTTCATAGGAAGGTATTCATGCCTTCCTGCCTCTTCCTCACACCTTTGTCCATAACCATTAATAATCTATCCCTAACCTATCATCATAGCTTATAGCATGATTTGGTCCTAGTCCTTTAATTCCTCCTTGACTGCCTCCCCAGCACATCACAGTCCATTTTCTAATATCCCACACCATAGTCTTGCCTTTATAGTTTTAGTCTACTTCCTATTCTAAACCACCCAGTGGCATAATTAATATGAATCTATGAATCTATGAAACTAACTATGCATTTATCTAAATGTACATGACATCCTTTTGAATATTTTTAAGACCATATCCAGATCTCCATCCTTTCTGCTGCAGTCCTGTACTATTTTTTAAACCTCTCAAGATCCAAGAACTTGGACACCTTAGTATCCCTTAGCTGCTTTGACTCCCTCATGAGTGTCAATACTGGCCTCTTTTCCACTTCTTTATTCTCTTCTCTACTAACTGACCCTCCATTCTTGTTGAATCTGGAGAATGATAAACTGCATCATTCCACAAGCTCTTCTTCTTCCTCTACCATAACTCCTGGAGCACTTATCCTAGACCCTATCCTTGGCTGCTCCATTGCCTATATCCAGCTTGGTATTCTTTCTCCTCTATGACCTCATAGCTGACGTCTTCTCTTATATAAATTGCTAGTCCACTGTGATCTCTTCCTTCTCTGCTACTTCTAAACAACTTAAATCCAAACAACTACATGTCCCAGTCCACTTTGTCATTGTGTCATATTTCTGGGGTACAAGAAATGTCCTACTTCTCCATGTCTCCTGCATCATTGCTTGCATATAACTCCCTTTTTAATTTCTCCAAATCTTTTGGGTTTCTAATAGCATGAGGGGAATGGACCCCATTTCTAAGTCAAACTACAATTAAAGTTCATAAAAATAGTATTGTTTCACTCTTTGGTGTCAGTCAAAAGTGCTCTTCACAGCACCTACAATGTGCTCAATAATTAGTCCTGTAATTTGTATGGAATTACATGTGTTGGTAGCATATCTAAATATGACTGTAGACTCTTTTTTTTATAAGAGCCATTGTTCCTACTACTATTGGAATTATCTGGGTATCTTTCTTCCACATTGCTCTCATTCCTACTTGCAAATCCTGGTATTTTATGACTTTGTGTCTCTCTGTGCACAGGACACTGCAGTCACTGGGTATGGCAATTTCAATGATCAATTTTACTTTTGTCTTCTTTTCCTGGACCACTACATCTGGTTTTCTAGCATCTACCTTTTGAACTGTTGGTAATGGGTGATCCCATGTGATGTAGACTTCATAATTTACTATGACACTTTGTGGCTCTTGTTTCCAGTGTTTTTCAGCCACTTCAATACCATAATGTTTGCACAATCCCCAGTACAGCAGTCTCGCCACATTATTATGCCTTTCACTATAAGTCCTTCTGTCATTAGTATGTCATAATCAGAAATGAGGTGTGCAACTCTTTCCAATTCTGTTTTGCAAAACCTACATTTGTCTGTTTCTCCCACATGTTCAATGGACTTTGTAAACCAATATGTATGTAGCCCACTATCTTGGACCACCAATATTAACCTTTATCTCTTGGTTTAAATTCACCTCTCCTTAACCATTCCTGCATTTGTTCCTGATCAACATGAGGTTCTTCCAGAAGTTTTCTATACTTGAAACTATAATTATGCTTTGTCCACATTTCTTGCCTTCTCATCTGGTCCTTCATCTTATATTCTTTATTTTGTTTTTTGGCACATTCAGTTGCTGCCTGATTTTTATCTACTTATGGTTTGATTTCCATTCCTGCCTGACACCGATATGCTTCTGCTAGATTAAGCAGAGACGTCATCTTAGATTTATTCGTCTCATGTTTCAAAACTTTCACTACATTTTGATCTTGTGAGGTCAGCAGATATGTGTGGAGTCCCACGATTGCAGATTTATACATGTAATTAATTTCAAGGTGGCCCATCCCTCCTTCAGAACAGGGAATATATAATCTTGGTATGCACTGATTTTTAGAACTACCTTCCTCGGCTCACTATACTACAAATCAAAATAGCATCCTTTAACTAAAGATGGCTGAGCTCTCTCAACATAGGACTGGCAAGAGCAGTCAGGAGGAGAGATTACCACACACTATAGACCCAGTCTCACATAGTACCACCACAACCCAAATCATACACACAAACACACAAAGACATACTGGAGGCTCTGATCAAAAAATACCAAAAAGCAGAGGCCACCACCAAAGACAATCAGACACCACCACCACAGAACCTCAACACACCAACACCATAGACTCACAGTCAGACAGTCAGACAGTCAAACAGTCACAAGCCCTTAAGCCAAACACACAATACCAGACACACATTGGTAGACACACTCCATAGTCAGACACACTGGCGTCCAGACCAGAGACTGAGAAGGGAACAGCGCCGCGTCTGTCGGGCCAAGCGCTCCGTCACGGCACGCAGCACTCCAATATATCTAGTCATCAGCATAGCAGGTGCAAATGTAACACGATGGTGTAAATGACCTGAGACGACTCTGAGACAGACATTAAAACTGACTTTGAGGAGATGAACAGAGAGGGTGAGCTGCTGACTATTGACCCCAGGCCTTGGAGCAGTATCCTGACCTCAAGAATGAGTACACAACCCAGAATAAAGATGATCAGACATCACAGATGGCAGACGACCAGCATTAGGCTGAAGGCTTAGTTATTTGTGTGCTCAAAGGACATTGCAGATAAGCTGTGCTGGGGCAGACAACGGCTTGCACCTGTCACCGCTTGCACCTGCTCTTGCCACCCCTCTACATATTCATAGTGCCTTTACCAGCAAAGCAAATTGCCAAACAGGGCCTCAAAATAAAAAAACAAACCAAAAAAACTAACAAGGAAAAAAAAAAAGGAAAAAATTGCTCCAAAATGGGCTTGACATCAGGCCCTCTTTCTCAGTATGGCTGCACGATGTCTGTGCCTCATCAGATGCTGTGTTCATCCGGACAAGTGTGAGGCTCCTGAGGTCCATGCGTACCTCAGGTTTTGCCCTGGCATAGGTAAATCCGGACAATACTAATCATCAAGGGGGGTATTCACCAAGATCAAGGACCTCCACAAATAGTAGCACCCATAGGCAAGACCATCAGCATGATGCATCGAGCAATTCCTGTGCGTTGCAAGTAGCTCTAGAATTGTAGCACATGTTACAGGCCACCTCACAGACTCAGGAACCTGAACCACTAAGGCCACTCATGGCACTCCTAAAAACACTTTTATCATTACCATCACCATAATCAATAATATATTCAATTAACACTTAATATAGACTGGATACCTAGCCCAAACACCCTAACCCAAAATGCCCTGGAATTCATAAACTCAAACACAAGAGCCCAATCTAGTCCTGGCACCCACATACTCAGATAACATACTTGATCTCATCACGATCAGTGGACAACAATGTTCAACACTCAAGTATACCCTCACCAGTGAGATCAGATCACCAACTGGTCTCTCGCTGGAGGTCTTCATCTGAATTCCCCCACCTGAAATAAAAAATCGCACGCACAAGAACTTTCAAAAGCCGACTTCACACTTCTAAAAACCAGTGTGGTCTCCTTTAAGGCCGGCGAAACACAAAGCCGGCCACTCAACTCATGAATCAACAAAAAAATGTGAATAGCTAGCAACTGCAAAGGCAAGGATAAGGCAAAACCAAAAGACACAGCTACTCTTGACCACAGGCAGCGCCCAGTCTGGTGGACCCCAGCCATAAATAACTTTCACAACAAAAGAGAAAGATAATACAAGATATAGCAAAATTATAAAAAAGAACTGACAAGAAAACTATATATAAAAAAACTAAGAGCTCTCAAAAAATCAGGAGAAAATTACTTTTAGAGAAAAATAGCTAAACTCAAAAAAGACAACTATAAGGCCTTCTCCCAATAATGGAGAGAACTAGAAAGAAACCCAGATATGCTCAATCATAGTTCAAAATGAAGTGAAGATTACTGATCCAACAGAACATTGCAGCTGGCATGAAGAGGAGGTTCAGTAAAAAACTCCCCCCCCCAACATAAGAGATATCTATACACACCAATTTCTGTTTGTTCCATCAAAGTCGCCACCCTTGACAAAGGCAAAAGCAAAAACATGGGCATGTGGTTGACCTCCCCGAAAGTGCCGTGCCTGTCTACCTAACTCAAACTAAACAAAATTAGGACGACAGGACCATCCAAGTCCTGTCTTACCTCTGGATACGCACCTGGCAACAGGCGGTGGCAACTGTGGTCCCATTTCACAAAGGCTGTGGGCCCACCACGCCTTTCTGAACACGCCATTTAGCTTGACAAGCCTTACCTGGTAATCACATGACAAGGAATAGGGACAGGCAGATAATACAAGACATAGGAATTTTAAGAGGCAGATCTAACCTTTTAAGTTTGTCACTTTTTCATGCTGGTCACTTTGATTGGTTGACCAATTTCGGTCAGGGACCAGAATGATTGATGAGGGAAAGGCAGTCCATACAGACTACCTCGACCTAGGCCCCCAAAGCCTGTCACAAGTGGTCACCCATCAATGAAAACTCATCACAGCATGTGTTTGGCACTACTTTTGGCTGGGTGCAAACCACTGGCTGACAGCAGAGTTCAAGTCAGAGTCACTGGCGCAGCGCCAGACTCCACTATCTGTCTGGGCTCAATTGTCAGCAGGGCTCAGTCCTGGGCCCACTCTGTAGGGCATCGGTCAAAGTTAAAGTAAAAATGACAGAAAGTTAAGGGAGCGACAAGTACCTAGCCATCAATGAAACTGCAATCCACAAACACACATCAAGTTAACAATATCCTTCAGAATAGTAGTCTGAAGTTAACAGAAACTGGTGCTAGAGCCACGGCCCAAAGTCATCCTTACTAAATGCCATAGTCATACCCTCGGAAAAAACAAGGTTACAAGGTGCTACCATAGTTGGGCTTTACCTGAACACAGAAGACCATTTATTGGACCTTTGGACCCAGGTTGTTAGGTATTCGTCTGTCGAGGAACACCAATCAAGAGGAGTAGTAGTTCCTCTTCACTCCTCCCACCTTATCAAAATATGTTCAGAGGTGACCTTGCCCAACATATACAGGCTGTCAAAAACCCCAGATTTGATGAATATGCAAAATCTCAAAAAATCAGATCAGCCACATCACCCAAAGACTCCTGCTGTGTGGAACAAAATCCGGTACATGTGAGCAGAGCACTCGCCTTGCCTTGTTCAGAAAATCTCGATCAATGGATGGGAGATATGGATATACAGAGTGAACTCAGTGTCACTGCTCGACACTGCCCATACAGGGCACAATCCAAATAATGGGTACTAATAGTGGGCGTAAAGCGCAAGTGCACAAAGCGATGATCTGGCGAATTAATAAATGCCCGAGATAGATAGCCTGACATGAACCTATGAACCTATGAACCTATAAATCATTTTATGAGCATGACGCATCCTTTTTGTTTTCATATCTTATCTATCCAGCACTTTTTGGGGACAATCAATCACTCCAAAACTGTAAGTTAGGACAGGGAGATCAAATTGGTTTATAACTTGGATTATGTTCCTAGATGTCAAAGCTGTTTTCAGGATTAATTTAAGTCTTCTGAAGTCCTCCTTACTAAGTTTCATTCACATTTCTTAATGTTTTATTGCTGATCCTTCATCATTTCCCAAATATTTATACACTCCCTCTTGCTCAAGTTCTTTTATATCACATCCTTGTCCCAAACTGATATTCTCTTGGTGCTGCAGTTGTCTGCTTTAAAGGTTGCGTTTGAACATTTATCAAGACCAAATCACATTCTTATATCATCTGAAAAAGTTATGACAACTTGCAATTGTGCTTTCAATTCCTTATCTGATGAGCTATACAGTTTCAAATTATCGACAAAGAAAAAATGAGATTGAATTAAGGGCAAGACAGAATAGCAGCGGTGACAGAGACTCACCCTAGAATATCCACCTTTGGATTTTTATCCCTGGAATAATAACGTGTCCTTTATCATGGCATAATTGAAAGTGGTCTGCCATTGTTTCATGGTCACTGTAATGTAATCGATCAGAGTAGGGTGTATCTTATACATTTTTAAGCACTCTTTTACCCATGAATGTGGGATACTATCAAATGCTTTTTTGCAGTCAGTCCAGGCAATACTTGAATCCTTCCCCTTTTTTCAGTTCTCCACTATGACTTTATTTAACAACAAATGATCTTTTGTTCCCTATGACTTTCTTTTATTGCCCTTTTGCTCTATTGTCATGAATGACCATAAACTCTGTCAGCATCAATTCCAGTATATAGTTTATACGTCGTTGGAAGGCAAGTTATTGGTCTATAATTTTTAGGGTAGTTTTCAGATTCACTCTTATGTAAAAGTACTGTTTTTCCTGTTGTTATCCAGGTTGATGTCTGTTTGGGGTGTGCATATAAATGATTCTTACTCATGGTTAAATCTTCATGCAAAAATGTTAATACTTTTAACCAGAAGTTTGGTACTGCATCTGTGGCAGATCTGATGGGACAGGAAGCAATGTCTCAGTATTTATAAAAGTGCATCTTAAGGTCAGTAGTCAAGAATGTAGCTCAGAACTAGAAATTTCCCACACAGTATAAATGACAGTAATATTAAAATTAATATTGTTGGAACCTAATGTATACTATTTGTCTCCCCTCACCCATAGCTCAAATATTTCCTGACTAAATTTCTTGATGTGGGAATTTCTTAATTATCCAAGTAGTGGCAGTATCAGCTACTTGGTATCAAATAAATGCCACAAACGTTGCTTAATGATTTTAATTAAGACAAATTTCAACAAGGAGTATGAAATATGACAAGGGATAACAACGTCTTTAGTATCATACTGATAACCATAATCTCATTCTGCTCTCTAGCCATGGTTATGCCTTGTGTAATTAGCACAAATTGTAAAACAACATCTGCAGTGTACCCACATTTGCCTCCTTCAGCAACTCATATAGAGTTACTTTTTTCAGTAAAATATATCGAGGTAGATTGTAATGATATGGTGTGGTGCATACTATCATTTCAAAAGAGAAACTTAAGATAGCTAACAGAAACATCTATTTTGTGGCAGTCATCCATAACCTAGGATATTCTAACTTGGATGATAGCATAAGGTCTCAGTACTGGATATTAAGTGGCAAGCTGTATTGCACTATAGTGGTTCTATCTTACTGTTTTTGAATAAAAAAATAAATTATAATCTTGCAGTATGCTCGATATCTTTCCCCATGCAATTTCATGAGACCCTGTCCCCATTAAGTAGCTATTTAGTAGTTGTTTTTCAACGCTGACTGAATAAACAGGCTGTTGTTTTTTTTTAAAAAGTCTTAGTAAACATGGCATGCTTAAGAGCATTGCTCTAGTGTGCCACTGAAAAAGACTGAGAACTGTGTATAATAAGTGCCATGGATTTTTACCATGGGGATGTTTAACCTACCTGATTTACATTTTGTGATGTCTACAGAATGAAGTGCTATGAATTTAAGTTGGATGTGAGACCTATTCTTTATTCTGAAAATTCAGGCCTAGTACTTGAAGATGCTCAGAAAGATGGTCGGAATGTACTTCAGTAGCTGGGATGGTTCTTTGACTCCAGAAAGTAATAGATGAATAAAAGCTTATGTTGTTATAAGATAATGGTCATCCCAGATGCGTTTAAAAGTGATCCCGGATGCCTTTTACATTAGGGGTCCCTTTTGTGAAAGATAAAGCTAAACGGCCAAACTGTGGATGTATAACTTGAAAAATTGAATAAAGATATTTGGTTAATTAACAAAACCACATAACCTGTTTTCATTATGTAGCATGTTCCTTTAGTGCAGTTGGACACATCTGAAGATGGTACTCTCTTAATACACAGGAAGTGCTGTCAGACTGAGAAAATGATTCTTACCTTCTGACAGTGCAATGATAAGGAAGGCTGATGTTATTTACCATATTTGCTGTTATGCTCTTTCTCATTTTGTTCACCACAAATCATTGCCACGCCCATTGCAGTTTCCCTGCAGTATGTCTGTTGCAGAAATAAATATTCCCACGCAGCAGTGAACATACACTGTTTTTATGTCATACATGTATGCACTCACATTAGTACTCCACTCTCCTCAAGCTCACAGACATGCTTATCCAACAGTCAGTCTATTAAATAAGTGGAAAAGAGGAAAAACTGGGATTTACTGTGCTGATTTGAACAGCTGCTGTTCTTCATTCAACAGCTTTACAACTGTTTGAGTGATTTTTCAGTACCTGCTTTATACTTTTAAAGCAGTCCTTCTCTGTTAAGCAGTCAAAAATGCTGCAAAATGCATGTCAAACTAGCAGTCATAGGCTTATAGTTTCATAGTTAAGTACTAGGCTACCTGCTCTTGCAGGCCATTTTAAGCCTAGCAAATTTCCCTTTTTGTACTTAAAATAATTTATCCATTTGGTTAGAGATTGGTCTTACCCATCTCATGGTCAGTAATTATATATTACCCCTAACGAGAATAACTGGGATGATACCATACATAATATGAGAGGAACCATGCATTGGACAATGTATTTAGGAGCTGCTTATGTCCATTAATAGTTGAAGGGGCAGTCTTGTAGAAAATATTCTGTTTTCCATCCATAGATTCAAGTTGCTCTTGAATACAGATGGGGCTGGACATTGTTTTATGTAATGGGGAGTCTGTTCCAGAGCAGCGGTATTCTTTGACAGATATACCTGTCACTCCAAGCCTTTTTTTTTGTCTTTTTTAAATTTTGCAGAAGATGTTTAGATACATAGAACAAGTATTTCTGATGCTATTTGACTTGATGTGCAATAAATCCACCAGTAATGGATCAGAAGGTACTTTGTGTGTAAGTCACAGGACACCTTTTAGCTGTCTGTAGCATACCGGGTATAGTGACAGGACTTTGAGTTGGTCCATGTAGGTCATGTTGTTTAGGTCTTGTATCCATTTAGGAAGGTATCTCTCTTGCTGTTCCAGTTGTTGCATGAATCTGGGGCATTACAGATGCATTGGTGTATACTAAGCTAATGACCACTAGGGTCTTTAAAAGCCTACCATGCAATCCAAATATGTCCCACAATTTATGTGCTTCAGTCAATTACATAGGGATGATTGCTGGTTGCTATATGATTTACTGACTGCTTCATCCCATCAGAGATGCGGGTAACTGACGAGGGGTGAATTTTTAATTTCCCATCCAACTGTCCAAGTTACGCTTACATAGAGTTAGGGAGGGACTTTGTTTCACATGGATAGGGAGCCTGTTCCAGAAACAGGGAATTCTCTGTGATACATTTCTGTCTCTGCAACATGTCCTATGTTTGCGGAAATAAAATGTATATATTTAGATTTAGTAGATCTGATGCTGTATGTTTTGCAGGTGTGCAGAAGGGTCAGCAGAATAGGGTCAAAGGGTGCCATGTATGCCAGGCATAGATCACCTCTCAGTAGTCCGTAGGATACTGTGCATAGAGATTGGTCTTTGAGGTGATCCATATAGGAGAGTGTGTTGATACCATGGATTCTTTTAGTAAGGAACCTTTACAGATATTCCAGTTGTTGCATGTGTCTGGTCAGATACATACTGAAGGAGGTATTATACTCAATGATGGGTCTGATGATGACCGTGTATAGTGGTACAATGACTTCCCTGGACCTAGATGACATGCGCATACTTATAAATTGAGCAGCACAGAAGGACTTCCTTACTACCTTGGATACATGTTGGTTGAAGGCCAGGTTACTTCCTACATGTGCTCTCAGATCCCTGACTAGTGGGTCAAGTCTTAGGGATGTTTTATTGCTGATGTAATTTACTTCCCAAAAGTACTATGATGCATTTCTTTGCACTGAGTTTTAGGCCATGGCTTTGGCATCAGTCATTTGTCCATGTTAGTACCTCTTGTAAGATGCTAGTGACTGCTCCCAGCTTGCAGTCATTTGCAGACTTAGTCAAATAGAGGCCTTTGACATTAGCCTTGACTTCTGAGAAGAAGATGCCAAAGAGGACCGGGCTCAGCACAGAGCCTTGAGGGACTCCAATGGTAATCTGGCCTTTTTGAGGTGATGGTCTCACCGATCCTAACTTCCTTGGTCCTATCTGTGAGCCAGCTGACTATCCAGCATGTTATATAGGGGTTTATGCCTAACTCTGTAAGTTTTTTATAAGTGCCAGAGTGGGGTATTGCATCAAATGCCTTAGCTAGGTCAAGGTAGGCAGTATGTATTGTTTTACTCTCACCCAGTGCCTAGGTAACCTTCTCAAAGAAGTCCACTAGATTTAGTAAGCATGACCTTCCTTTGAGAAATCCAAACTGGAATGAAACCATTGTCTGAAGGTCTCCTCTATCTTGTCAGTCACTTCCACGATAATTCTTTCTATAGCTTTGCATATAAGACTAGTCAGACTAATGGGTCTGTAGTATTCAGGATCTGTTGATGGTCCACCCTTATGAAGAGGAATGACTTTTGCAGCTCTCCATTGTTGTGGCATGATTGTTGTTTTAATACTATAGTTAAATAGTAACTCCAGTCTAACAGGTCAAGTTTTACACTATTCAGGAGGCATCCTGGGATATTATCAGGGTCCATTGAGGCTGTGTTCTTGGCCTTAGCTAGTGCAGCCAGAACATGCTCTCTATTTATAGTTGTAGAGGTTATGTTTGAAGGTACTTCTTGGGGGGGTGGCTGAAGGTGAATGGGGGTTAAAGTTGCAACTGAATTTCTCAGTCAGCAGATTCTCTATATCACCCAGCTCAGTGAATGTGACACCTTTGGCCAACAGTTCAGTACACTGCTGTTTGCTGTCTTTGAGGTTTCTGACATAGCTGAAGTAAGCTTTATGGGTTGTCTTTTGCCTAGGAAGCTATATTGACCTCAAAATTGGATTTATTGGACTTAATTACCCTCTTAACTGCCTGAATATTTTAATGTGAAAGTTCTTATCTTTATGGGAGTTACACTTTCTGACTTTAGCCATGCTTTTTTTCCTTTTGTTGGGCAGCCTGTCTAATCTGGGATGCCACAATGTTTTTTTTTTGTTTTTAGAGTAAGTTTTGGGCTTACTTCTGATAAGTACAGTAGCATCTATATAGCCATTGATATTGTTGTACAGAGTTTATGTGAATAATTCTGCATATGCTGCTGTGTTTTCTGTTTTTGGAAGGGCACTGAACTTTGACAAACTTTCACTTAATAAAAGGTAGTTTGCTTTGGAATAGTTCCTAACTGTTACTGGGTTTACTGAGTTGATTTTGATTTTGAAGGAGGCAGCTTTTTGGTCAGATCTTACCAGGGAAGATGTGACATTGGGAGTGGTGCAGCATTCTTCCATATTTGTCAGTATGAGGTCCACAATGTTGGAACCTCTAATGGCCATATGCAATAACCGGTTAAGGATGTTTGTATTTATGAAGTCCAGGAATCTCTGCACCTGCAGATTTGGGGTCATGTAGGATTCCCAATCTATAGATGAATAATTAAAGTCCCCTCATAAGTAAGGTGTTAAGTTAGATGGTCAGTGTCCACAATAGGTTTAAATATGTACTATGAATTTCATGGGACATGCAGGGTGACCTACAACTTGCTAGGATATGGTGCAGGATTTTATCTGTAGTGACCAGCACATGTAGAAACTCAAGTGCATCATCCTGTTTAACCAACCTGGAAGTATGCTTGTTAATTAATGTACATTGAAATATCTTGACCTTTAACCCCTGTCTGGACTAAATATGAATATTCTGGATATTGAGATACTAGCCTAATGAGAGATGGGTGAAGGGAAACAATGACATCACTAGGTGTAGATGCAATCCGTTTGTTTATAAGTTGTGCAATATGGAAGGACTTTCTTACAACAATGGACACATGCTGGTTAAAAGTTAGGTCATTCTTCACAAAAGGTCCTAAATCCCAAACAACTGGCTCATCCCTTAGGATATATATTCTTCATATATATATCTCATATTTTGGTAACATGTAATATATGGGCTCTACTTTTAAATATCCATCTATAGTTTTTTTGTGTCAGAACTAATCATCAGAGAAGCAAGACTGAAGAAAATTGGGGCGTGAGAGTTGAAGAAAGAATTTTCAGCTGTCACAAGCAGGTGGCATTACAATACTAGCTGAACATGAAGATGATTTGAAATCCATGCTTACAATAGTAAACAGCATTGTCTCCAACAAAGTTTGGGTTGTAACAAGAAGAAGACAAAAACAAAAAACTGACAAATGGAAACATGAATAAATTATTTATGGATGGAGAATAGATAGAAACAGTAGAATAATTAGCACTAGCACACACAGTGTATTTCCCGTTTAAAGCACAGACAGGATCAAATTCAGATAATCCACTAATAAACGTAAAAAAAATGCTGTGTTTGATCACTTGATAGAACATCAGGCAAGCAGATCTCTCTCTCTTTCTCTGTATATATATATATATATATATATATATATATATATATATATATATATATATATATATATATATATATATATATATATATATATATCTATATATGTGTATGTATATGTATATATATATATATATATATATATATATATATATATATATATATATATATATATATATATATATATATCGGTGAAACACCTGAACGTCGTCATCAATAATGTCCACCACAAATGGACGATAATGCAAACATTGACAATTCACAAAATTTGTGTGAGAAAAATTCTCATTGCATGGAAATAAAACATTTAAAAAAGAAATACAAAAACATAATTTTTTTTGCTGGGGGGGGGGAAAGCCCCACTCTGTGCCCCTCAGATTATTATAATTATATATATTAACGTCCAGACTTCACAATCCCCAGTGAAGGGGAATAGTCCTCATCATGGATACTGTCACTCCCAAACACCTGTCGATTATCTGGTTTGCCAACTAAAGTGTGTTGACCAAACAGATGATAACATTCAAGAGTTTCAACCAAAGTAACTGTTTCCCATTTATAATTTTACCATTTACCTTTTAAAATAAAGGTACCTCCACTAACCATAGTGAGTTAGGTGCAAATAACACATGAAATGCTCTAACTGCTAGTCTCTGCACATACCGCCACTCTATACATTACCAGGTTACGTCATACACAGACTCAAAATAATGAATGAAATGACAGCAGCCTCTTTTGCAAGAATCATGACTACTGTGTCACTTTGTGCAGCACGTGGTAGATTTTTTTACAATCAATTAATCAATTAAATAAATGAGACACTGATAGATGTCTCCCTGCCTTACAAAATGATAGACCACTAGGTGAGTACCTAGTTCATCAGTATCTAAGGCTGGCTGTAAGTGAAGCCAAACAATTTTCTAAATACTAGTGGTGTCCAAAGCAAGGTTTGATAAACAGTATTTAGAAGTGACAGATAATACAAATCAAATCACTTATCCCTAAACTAGGCATCCGACTTTTAAAATAGAGTTGTGGGTAACAAGATATTTTTCATGTCTTACAACTTGTAGCTTGGTTTATGATTTTGCACACAGCATTTTAAAAGAGTACTTAAAATCTCAAACTAGGCAACCATATCCCAAAGGCATGCCACCAACTGAGTATAATATCAACAGGAACGGTAAGCTGCTCTCTCAAACTGTAAATCTGTAATCCAAGTCAAGAATAGAACACAGACAGTAAAGAGCACCAGACTGATTCAAGATGGATAAAAGGCATTTTCAAAGACATTCACTGTCCGTTGATGAAAAAGATACTCTTTATCAGTTCTCACCCCAGACAGCAATCAATGATTCATGATTACTCTTAACTTTTGATTCTAGCTGAAGTCCATAGAGCAGCCATGGTGCATGACCTGAAAGATGGAGTCATGCAATAAATCGGCTTAACTTTGGAAAGAGCTATTAAAAAAAAAAAAAAAAAAGAAAAGAAAGATGAACATCCTGGCAAAGCAGGGACATCTAGCTTACACAAACCAAACAACAGGAAGATCAGAGAAATAAAATAAGATGCACATTTAGGCTCTGTAGCTAGGTGTTATCATCTTATCTTAAAAATCATTGTTGCAGTGAAGCAGTGTGAGGGATGGTGCATAATACTGGTAAAAGACAATAGAACCATACGTGAATACTCCATAAAGCAAGAAGAGCTATCTGCAGTCTGTTCAGCAGTTTGCAATCATTACTGCATTGGCTTTGTACATTTGTCACATTATTTCTGTATATTTATTATATTGTTTTAATTATAACTTATGCAGTACCAAACACCTTGATTATTGGGACTGAAACAAAGTAATTTTCTTCTAAATGAAAGCAGATTTATTATATAAGCAGAACCAATCCTTCTCCAATCTACACAGCACAGTTTTTCCATTACCATAGATATCTATACTTCTTTGCAACAGGATGTGCTTGTTCACCCCTAACAGTAATACAAATAGTGACAACTCATATCTCCCATTGTTGTATCATATGTTGTAAAACATCCTCAGTTTCATATTATACCAACTGATGTCTGCCACAGTTACAATATATACTTTCTGCAAATCATTGCATATCCCAGCCTTCACGTTAATCTACTTTTATAATCTGCCACCGTGGTGATGCTTTGTTTGTTCAGAAGACCTAATAATGCTTTTTTTGTCTCTTGACTGCACACATTGTTGAAATGCTTACAATGAATTTCAAGTTGATTATCACAGCAATGTTTTTCTTATCAACATTTCAACAAGTGATTGCACATTACTGGTAGCCTGGACATCCACATCATGGACTACATATAATAAACAAGATAAAGACTTACACACTTAAGTTGAGACTGAAAGATGTGTTTATTAACTGGGGTAGAACACTGATCTATATAGAGAATTTGTAGGCTCAGCCTGGGACAATTTACAGATAAGAAAAAAGAACAAAACATTAATGAATAAGCAAAGAAAATGTTGCAGTAAAGTTGTCACCATTATATATATATATATATATATATATATATATATATATATATATATATATATATATATATATATATATGGGATCGGTACTGATCCCCGAAGGAACTTTTCTCCGAAGCACAAACAGCTGGGCATACTTCCACGAAAGTGTTTTTTACCGAAAAAGCACTTTCACAGAAGTATGCCTGCAGCTAGAGGGAGTCATGGGGGAATGACTGTTGCGGAGATTGTACTACAGTGTGGATAAGGGAATATTCCCTTTTCCTCACTGTAGTGTGATCTCGGAGTGAGAATATTAAAGTAGGGGGGTGGGGGGCAACAGACCCCCCCCCATGGGGAGTGCAGGAGGGCTTGCCCCCCTGCATAAAAGTAGTTTTATTGTTTTTTTGGGGTTTTTTGTAACACACTTTAACGAAAGTGCTTTTTCGGTGGAAGCTCTTTCGTTAAAGTGTGTTCGGTGATTGTGGATTCGGACTATTGAACTTTTGTTAAATATATATATATAAAATAAACATTCAGATATGCTAGGATACAAAGACAAATTAATTGACTGCAAACATTAAAATGAGCTAACAGGTATATAAACAGAGACAATATCATATTAAAGTGATGCTGTAATTTTGCTAAATATACTGTGAATGCACATGATGTTTAATGTATACCACAAATGATTTTTCACAGAGGAAAAAATGTGAAAGTAATAGACTGTGATGAACAGATGTTAGTAGCTGAAGAAGGCAGGGAGGGAAGTTAATATATTTTTATAGATACACTCCCAGCAGCAATACCTGTCTCATTCAGTGTCCCTGTGTCTCAACTCATAGTGGGTAACCTGACTGACATTATCAGTAACTTTGTGCAACCATTATTTTACGTTTTGTAAAAGTTTAAAGTCATTAAGGGCAATCATGCCTAAGCTGTTTCTAAGTTGCAGCTAGAAATAACCAAATGGAACCTTAATATACTGAATTGAAATCCCAGCTGAAGCATTTACTATCATCCCAGATGTGTATACCTACGCATGTGACCCATAGTCTAAGTATCACATCGTCTGGTGGTTCTAATGATGCATTATCTATATAATATATTGGTTTATCCAGTATTTTATTATTTGTTACCTGGACATCGTACACACTAGACCTGACTACCTCTTTTCAGCAGTGATCTGGGAAGATGACTGTCTCATAAAGGCATTTGTTCTGAGTTGTACAGTATGGAAAAAAACAGACTGAAAGAATCAAACCAAGGATTAGAGGATGAAGTTCATTAAAAACAGACTGAAAGAATCAAACCAAGGATTAGAGGATGAAGTTCATTAAAAACAGACTGAAAGAATCAAACCAAGGATTAGAGGATGAAGTACATTAACTGCACATAGTTTTATTCCATGAGCTAAACTATCAGTTAGATGAATGTATCTGAGAAAGGAGATATTTCATATACTAATGATGAAATTTGTGTGGTCCTCCCAACTGTCTTACAGACAGGTAATGCATTTGGACCTGTGGGATAACTGTGTAGTTCTGTCTGTCACATGCATGAGGGTTTCTACAGATTTGGTTTTATGGTATGTACACTTGCAGGAAGTGCCTTTGTTCTTCAACTAGTAGTTGATAGTTTTTTTCCTAGCTTTTCATAAACCCAGAAGCTATTATTGTGATTTTTATCATTAGCACTGAATTGTGATATTTTTTTCTTGCATGATTTGGACTCTTTCAACTGATCAATTTTACTTTGACTCTTGATGTCTTTCTTTTGTTTATCAATATTAATGTCAGTGCCTTTATTGTTATATGTTTATTTTTCATTTATTATATTTTATTAAATTTTTGTCTTGTCTGTACAATGCTTAGACAATAAGCACTATAAGAAAGATGATGTTGAAACTGGCTGCTGACAGCCAATAAAAGGCAAAGAATGAAGTGAAATAAAGGGGACAAACTTACCCTGGCAATAGTCTCTTTATTGGCTGTCTCTTGTCTTCACAATTGCTGTATTATGATAGAGAGAAAGGGAACAAAAAGTCCGACTTTTTATTGTAGGGCTGATGATCAACAGTAAGGTAGAAAATCTTAAATAAAACAACATGCAAAGAAGAAAAACCAGTTACTGGCTTGTCTTTATTTTACAGAAGGGAACTATCAGTGTATTCCATTTATAAAAGGACTGTAAGACTGGAAGTTTGCAATTCATAATGAATTCTCATTATGAGAAGTGCCGTTTTCAGATCCATATTGGCTCTTCATGACCATAGCACTTTTAACTTAAACGTTGAACAAAATCAGTGCAAGGTGTAATTTGATGCAATATTTTATTTAGGCTCAGCAAAATCTACTTTACTAGGGAAATAAATAATTAAACGCTGTTCTCTGTCAGTGCTATGTGTTTCCTAATATGGTGAACTGAACCATAAAACATACTGCTCTCAACATTTTGATATGAAATGTATAGTACAGTCAATACTTCAGATTGCAAAAATATTGTGACAGCTACTACTGTCACATGTACTTAGGAGATTTAGTGACAAGTGCCATCCATACACCTTGGATTTAGGAGAGGAACCTTATGATCATTATTCCCAAAACAATTCCTAAGTAGAAAATGCTCTTCCCAGTACAGCATGCACAGCCTCACCTCTTTTGTATTTAAGAACTTTTACTTGGCATTGACAAATACTTAATTTCCAGAACAATTTCAATCATTCTAAACCTAATGCATGTGTTGGTTAGCACACGGTACACATTCAGATTCACAAATATGTATAAGAAAAGTCAGCCATAATTAACATAAAGTCTTATAAGTTAACTGAAGTATGAAGGGAATTGTTTTTATGTTTAGAACCTTAATTCTATTTATTGTTATTAATACACAGACAAATTGGGCAAGTCTCCAAACAGCAGAGAAACCGAGTCATGTTTAAGGACAAGTGGTTATATTGTTTGTCGGTGTGTCAGGCACATGGGAGTTTAGAGAGGAAGGAAGTATTGTTGCTTTTACTGTTTGAGTATTCCATTTCCTCAGCTTCATCTTATAATTTCTTTTTTAGCATATTTTTTCTGCGGCCTGGTAAAGTTTGAAGTCACTGTTTCTGCCTGTTTGCCAATGAGATTTTGGCCATAACTGATGCCCCTGTACTCTGGATTTATTAGCAATACTCAAACAGTATTGCACAGTTTTTAAAATGAGTGGGCTTGAAATCCCATGTGGGATTATTAAACAACTTGATTTGCATTCTAATAAGAACAAATGTTTAGGATTGCTTTGTTAAAATGCTAAAACGGCATGTGTGTAATTATTTTGCAGCTTAGGTTCTCTGAACTCATTTCCCCAAACTATTCTTTCTCTCTTTTTAAATAACTATAGAGACCCAGCGTACAGCCGGCTGGAGGCTAAGCGATTAGGGTAATTTAAACCATTCACAAATGACTTTGTGACTTACAGAAAGCCTTTAGTTGCATTCATGGGGCTTCTTTTATTATCCTCTAACAGTCATAGCACCAGGCCCCTTTAGAAGTCTCACTGAGCATTCCCCTTGCTTGTAAAGTTTCTCATTTATATTGATTAATCATTCGGTAATGCCATTCTTGGTTGGCTGGGATAAACGAAAGGCATTTGCTGCCTTTTTTTCCTTGACTCATGCTGCCTATGTAATGTATTGTCTGTGCCTTACACCTTAGCATGCTCACTGCTAGTCAGGCTTTAAACACTAATCCCTTTCTACACTTTAATTCCATATTCTATTAAGTGAATACATGCAAATCACTTCACTGGCTTTCTTCTGCTACAGTTCACAGTTTCTTCAAAACAGGAGGGATCTTTTATATATTAATAAGCCAAAAGGCTGTATTCTGCCCAGATTTAATATTGCTGTTTATAAATCCCTGCTTCCTTCAAAGAATTCACAAACTACCATGAACTTTCTTCTGTTAAGTTTTCTTGCGTTTATCTTAAAATTGATTTTTCTTAGGTTTTTCTAGCCTGAATTCATAGCCAGATTTTTTTTTCAGAACTTGTAGCTGTGCCTTGCACACAATAAAAACTGAGCAGGTCTAGGTTTGAAACCTTCAGTCTTCTTTAGTGCATTGTGAAACTTAACAACTCATTGTTTGCCCTTTGACCCTGTATGAGCATTAGAACATAAATTGTATGAAATTAAGTTTATTCATTCAAACAATAGAAACAGAACATGCAAATAGTGTGATTTATTTTCTAATTTGATAATATATAGCTTAGGTAATTACAGTATTAGGTGATTAAGTTCCATAGAAAATATATTTATACAAAACTTGATAATGGGCAACACTGACTGCCAACAATTTAAGATGCACTACATTAAATATATTATGTCTCAAATGCAAAATGGATTCATTCTCTTACTAATAGCTTTTGTCACACAGGGTTTCTCAGCCAGACTTACGTATGCCACGGGGGTACGGTGGTAGCATTGTTACCTCACAGCAAGAGGTTCTCCCATTCGATTCTCGGCGTGGCTTGGGAGTGCCTTTTGTGTGGAGTCTGCATGCCCTCCCCATGATTGGGTAGCGTTTGAAAGATATGCGTGCGTAAATGGACGTGCCTTCGTTGAAGGTTGGGCATCAAGCTGGCACCTCAGCATTTCGTAAAATTCTACTGCCAATTATTAGCGGACCGGAGTTCCGCTGTGGTGACCCCTTACCGGGAAAAAGCCGAAAGACAAACTTACGTGTGAAAAACTGCTTTATGTTTCTAATATTTAGTTGACTTTGCCTACTGCTACATAAGATCTTGGAGACACATTTTTATTTTGCCGTACTAATGATGAGCATACTTAACATGCTTATTTTTTCTCTCTGCAGCCATTGTGTATCTTAACTGCATCAGCTTTGGTTGTAGCTGAAAGATTCCAACACTGCATTTGTCACATCATCACATGTGATACAAAAACAAACAAAAGAGCAAATAAAGCACATTGTTAACAAAAATATGTTACAAGTCTCTAAAAGTTAAAACTTAGGACAAACGCGAGTGGATTACAAACACATTACCCATATGTATGAGACAGGAATGCACATAATGACTGATGCTCACTAAAGGAAATGAATTTGATATATCTTTTTGCAGATTTTTTGTATTTTTGTTTTGCCTCTTTTGCTTTGCTAGATTTAGATCAAGCACATAACACTGCATTGGAATTCTGATTGCCTGATTATAGCAGGTGCCATCATTTTAGTTTTGTGGAATGCTCACCTTAATGTATTAATTTGCTTATAACAACTTTATATGTTTCAGGTTCATGACAGAGTTGAAACCAGTCCTGGCAGTTAGTGGTCAAAGGAGAGATGCTTAATCTTTGTCAGGATTACATTTCTTCAACCCCCCTCCTCACTCAGTCACATAAAACATATACTTAGAATAACTTGGAGGCTAGCTAATTCTCTTGCACCATATCTTTAGATGTGGGAGAAAATTGAAGTGCCTAGTAAAATCCCATGCAGAGACAGAAAGAAGATGTAGATATCATACAGAAGATTCCAGAATGAGAAACTGGTCTAGAAAGTCATGTACTGTAAGACAACAATGCTAGATGCTACTGCCACCCTTTACATGTTGGGGACTTAAAACATTTGTTGGTTAAATTCCCTTGAAAATCACGTGATTATCTGGACTTTGATTTACGTGATGAGATGTACTGTCACAGCTATCTAGCTAGTTTATTTATTTATGCATGCAGGTATATATGTATGCATTTATTTATTTATTTCTATTTGCTGTCCAAGAATAATCTGACTGAACTAAAAGCCCATTTTCAGTAGAGACCAGGGGAAAATGCTCTACAGTCATGCAACATATGTAACAAAAATAAAATGAGTGTATACATTTTGGAATGCATGCACAACACAAGTGCAAACTGCATATGTACATGAATGGAACACACCAGTAAAGAAGTTTTCAATTAAATGCAATAGTATATGCCAACAGGTGACTATACGGATAGTATAGTGTTTACAGGAGGTAGATGAAGAGGGGCAAAAGAAGGGCGTATAGGAGTTGAAGATAGGATGGATAAAGAATATATTACTATGCAAGGAGAAGTCCAAGTGAAGGTAGGTTTTTAGATTGCAGAGAAATATTTAAATTTACTCTCATGTGTATGATCTATGTGAATGGAACTCCACAGTTTGACCACAGAAACAGAAGATAGAGAGTCACCAGTATGATTATTGACAATTTCTAGAAAATGTTGGATTTGAGATCTTAGGTTTATGCTTGGTGTATATTTTGGAAGTAAGTTACAGATGTTGTGCATTTCTTAGGTTCCTGTACAATTTTTTGGGTATATTTTATCTGGTTAAATGGTAAATGGTAAATTGCATTTTAGCTCTAACCAATCTTTAAAAGTGCTTTGCAATGATTGGTTTTGATAGGGACAAAGTTGCAGTTTTGTTGTATGCTTGTTCAAGATTAGACAGATGCATTTGTTTGGATTAGTAGTAAACAGAGGAGTCATAAAGTATTATGGGTAGTAACAATATTTAGTTATGTTGTTTCTGATATGTATAGTTTTGAATTCTATAACAAACACAACTTTTGGTGAGTTTTTTTGAGGTTACATAGCCAATATGTTTCTTGAAGGTTAATTTACAGCCTAAGAATAAACATGGGAGACATGTTCAATTGATAAGTTATTTTGTGACATAAATGAGATTTTACTGGAGCAAAATACAAGCCGTTTGTTTTATTGAGATTTAATAAAATATATAAATATTTAATCCAATGCTCTAGGTTTTGAAGGTTACTAGTATAGGATGCTGCAACTGAATGAGGGAGTTAGCAGTACGGCTAACTATGGAGTCATCTGTATAGTGTACTGATACGTCTTCAGGAATCCTGATATGCATGTCATTTACAAAGATACTGATCAGAACAGGTCCAGGTATTGAGCCTTTTGAATCACTTTATATTATTGGGTAGAAAAGTAGAAACTTATTGGAACCATTTTATGTATGTTGCCAAATTACCTGTATAACTTTTGACCCATTCTAATGTGTCCTGTGCCAAATCCATATTAGCCAAGTGTGAGGGGAGGGTTGTTATCAAAGTCCTTAGATATATCCATGAGAATAGCAGTGGTGGAAAGAATCTCACATTTGTTATGATTAATAATATTTAGTAAGGATAAAAGAACAGTGTTAGTGATGGATTCAGGACAGAAAACATGGTATGTTGGTGATAGCAAAGTGTTATATGGCTATGTAACAGCTGCATTTGTATACATTTTTATCAAGTAGTTTAGACATGGGGCCAGTATGGCAATTGTTTCACCTTTGTGGAGAGCTATTATATAACATTTCTTGCATAAGATTATAGCAGTGCATTCTAGTACATTACATTTAACAAGACAAGATAAGATCCGCGGTGGTGCAGTGGTAGCGTTGTTGCCTCACAGCAAGAGGTTCTCCCATTCGATTCTCGGCTGGAGTGCAGTGAGTGCCTTCTGTGTGGAGTCTGCATGTCCTCCCCATGGTTGGGTGGGCATTCAAAAGACATGCGTAAATGGGCGTGCCTTCATTGAAGGTTGAACATCGATCTGGCACCTCGGCGTTCGTGAAAATCTACTGCCAATCACTGGAGAACCGGAGTTCCACTGTGAAAAGCCGAAAGACAAACAACAACAACATTTAACAAGATAAGATGGAACTTGATTAATCTTGCAGAGAACATTTTTGAAATCTGGAACTGGTAAATACTGATGAGAAAGTGATGTATACACTGTTAACCTACTCTGAATACCAGATGGTGGTATTGGGTCAAAGACTGTTGATGTCTGTTCAAGGCAAGCAAGTCTAGATTTCTTTTTCAGAAATATGCACTAAAAGAAAATTTAGAAACAGGCTGTGAACATTTTAAAATCATATTCAGAATGTCCATGCACAATGCATTTCCAAGATCACACAAGATGTTTAATGGCCTACTGAACTGTAATCTGTAGGTGGAGTACAGGTCAGATAAGGACTGCTGTCATCAGTACATCATACATCTCAAACACTTACCACAAGCGATATAGGCAAAGCCTAGAATAACAGGGGGACAAGAGGTCAAAAATAGTGACAATTTTTAAATATTGTTCTTATAAACTTAGAACATAGAAATGGGAAAATTCATGAAAATTAGTGTGGTGATTTTCAAGTACCAGCCATGTATAAAAAGTAGGTAATTTGCTTTTCAGACCATTGATCTAAATGAAGGAACCAAAAAAGTCAATGTTATTTATTATTATAGAACTGCAGTGGGTCTATGACACTCAAGGTATTATTTATAACACATCTGGTCTTCACCCAAACAATACACAACTCACACATTTGATACATATCTGACTTACATCAAGGGTTCTGAATGGGGGACTTCTGACTATCTTCTGGTTGTAGGTTCACTCATGTGCTAGACAAACATATCTATACCTAGAGATACCATGCCAGCCAGGAGCAGGCTACATATATTATGATGTAGAATGTATTCTTCAGGTGATGTCTGATGAGTACTAGAGCGAAGTTTGACACCAATGATGCTCAGTAGACCATGCAGAAAATGGCCTACAAAACAGTTCATATGAAATTCACAACATAGTTCAGCATGTGTTGGTGTAACGGTTTGTGTTGCTGCTTCACAGCAAGAGGTTCTCCAGTTCGATCCTTGGCTGGGGTGCCTTCTATGTGGAGTCTGCATGTCCTTCCTGTGGTCACGTGGGTTTCCTCCAGGTGCTCCGGTTTCCTCCCACATCCCAAAGAAATGCTGTAGGTGGATTGGGCACTCTAAAGTTGCACTAGGTGTGAGTGTGTGCATGTGTGTGCCTTCTGTGGAAGTTGGGCACCGGGCTGGCAACTTGACACTGTAAACTCCACTGCCAATCATGACCAGACAGGTGATCTGCTGTGGTGACCCCTAACTGGGAAAAGCCGAAAGAAGAAGTTCAGCATGTGTTCAAATTATTGGATAGATGTTTCTGTTGTCTCAACATCTCAGGAAAGGCATTGCAATACAGTTGTGTGTACTATGCTACAGAACAGAGCATTTCACAAGCAGCTTCAGCTGCAGATGAACATTGTGGCTTGGCAGATTTTTCCTTATCTGTTATAGTAGCCTGCAGAAAGGCAGGCTGGGAAGTCATAGGTAGAACATGTAGCAACAGTACAACAAATAAGGCAGATATGGCTATGACACAGTCAACAGGGAATACAAATCTGTTTTTATTATTACACCCAGGACATGTAGGGTAGTGCATGAACTTGCCATGTTGTGCATTATATGTCACCACACCCACACAGGTTAGGGGGTGGGCTTGGCACAGTCATCATCACATTCATAGCAGGGGGACACAGTGACAAATGACTACAGCAATATTCTTTGTGGAATGGTCTTGAGAGATGAATACAATAGACATCTGCTCTGGGAAGCTGTCAGGGTCAGGAATCATATCCTATATTTATAAGGTCAAGCTGCCAAGGCATGCCATTTGGAAAGTAACCACTGTATGGATTTGTAGAGTCAGAATCTGATGTGATATATGCCATGAATGTGATAAAACTCTGGGGCCATGCATACAAACCCTGATAGGATGTCCTGTTTGTAGACGTTGATTAACAGCTTTATCCATGATCTGGGTGATAAACACAACCAAAGGTAGGAAGCTGTGGACACACACACACAAAAATGATGAGGTAGAATTATGTGACTATTCCTGTGCAATATGGTGAAACATTCCAGGCACTGAACTGGGGGACCACTACTGTCAATATTCTGGACAGCTCCCATGTCTGCATGTGGCAGACTGTGTGCCCACAGATGACAATGATACTATCTCAGTGACTGTCTCTGTAGTCTGACTTACAATGGTCTGTGGACAAAACTCTTGCATCTAGGCCCTCTAAATGCCACTGCCTGCATGGTCTGTGGAAGCACACTAGAAGGAAAATACAGTGTATCTTAAGGATGCAACTATGGAGGCAGCATCATCTTCCTACACTCTAAATTCCATGTCACTGTGCAGATGGTGTATATCAGATTCCAGGCCTTGAAGCACACCTACAATCACCACAGTACTGTGGGTAGCAGCTATCCTTCCCTGTATCTCTAGCCTTCACAGTAGCTGGCTAATACTGAGTGTTGTAGCCATATTAGAGACAATTCAGCAGTCATGACATTTCTGCCTTCGCATGCTATTCCCTATGTTAGTATTCATACTTCAGAGGTGGTGCATATATTAGATTTTGTGTTGTATGGGGACACAGGTGAAGCCCTTGAGGTGCTTTCCAGGTACAGGATGTATGTTATGTAATTGTAATGCTGTCTGCTGTGTCTGCATCTCCACAGGCACCACAGTCATGGTGGATCTGGATGTCACCCACAGTATTGTTGCAGATAGTGGCAATGCATCACTGAAACATCTCAACTGCATGCTGCCATCAACTTCAGTAAAATGTGCTCTCCATGTTATCCACTTACCATTTACCTTTCCTTTGTGACGGATCCAGCCTGTATATTCTGTCCGAGTTCGGGAAAATCAAGATGCCATGGTTGGAGTGCTTTCTTCAGTCCTGAGGCATTTATTAGTGACTCCATAGACATCAGCATCTTCCAAGGTGAGGAATATTTCCAGGGAGTGCAGTTTCTTGTTTAGACTCCTAGAATTGAGCAGCAATACCTTGAGCTTATTAAGAGAAAATGTTGTTACAATGGGATGCTAGTTATTTTGACATTGCCTAAGAAAGATATGATAGGGATGGCTAATGCCTTTGCCAATATGTGAAAGCCTAGAAGAGAAAGGTGCAGACCATCTCTGGCAAAACAGAGTGGCCTGTTGATCATGTTCTTCTAGGCTGACAGATGTTGGATACCCTTGGAATGACACCAGAAGTTAAGCCAACTGTTAAAGTCAGTCATTGTTTTAGGTAGTTTGTTTGTTTTGTTTAAATAGCTATGGAGGTTCCAGAAATCATTACATAAATGTCTCATAAGCAGCAATAGATTGCTTACTTTCTATAAATATCACACCAGAAACTATAATTTGTTTTTGATGTAGCTCATCTTTCTAAAGCAAGCTGAGATAAACAAAACTAAGGATAGCATGAATAGATAGTTAATGCATTGTGTTATAATAATTGGCATGTGTAATGGCCATATGCAGGGTGTGAAAGATTCAAAGAGGTAGACAACATGGCCATGCAATGACAAAAGTAACATTCTATATGGTGCATGCTAATGAGTGCATAAAAACATAGAAATGGGAAAATTCATGAAAATGAGTGTGGTGATTTTCAAGTACCAGCCATGTATAAAAAGTAGGTAATTTGCTTTTCAGACCTTTGATCTAAATGAAGGAACCAAAAAAGTCAATGTTATTTATAATTATAGAACTGCAGTGGGTCTATGACACTCAAGGTATTATTTATAACACATCTGGTCTTCACCCAAACAATACACAACTCACACATTTGATACATATCTGACTTACATCAAGGGTTCTGAATGGGGGACTTCTGACTATCTTCTGGTTGTAGGTTCACTCATGTGCTAGACAAACATATCTATACCTAGAGATACCATGCCAGCCAGGAGCAGGCTACATATATTATTATGTAGAATGTATTCTTCAGGTGATGTCTGATGAGTACTAGAGCGAAGGTTGACAACAATGATGCTCAGTAGACCATGCAGAAAATGGCCTACGAAACAGTTCATATGAAATTCACAACGTAGTTCAGCATGTGTTGGTGTAACGGTTAGTGTTGCTGCTTCACAGCAAGAGGTTCTCCAGTTCGATCCTCAGCTGGGGTGCCTTCTATGTGGAGTCTGCATGTCCTTCCTGTGGTCACGTGGGTTTCCTCCAGGTGCTCCGGTTTCCTCGCACATCCCAAAGAAATGCTGTAGGTGGATTGGGCACTCTAAAGTTGCACTAGGTGTGAGTTTGTGCATGTGTGTGCCTTCTGTGGAAGTTGAGCACTGGGCTGGCAACTTGACACTGTAAACTCCACTGCCAATCATGACCAGACAGGTGATCTGCTGTGGTGACCCCTAACTGGGAAAAGCCGAAAGAAGAAGTTCAGCATGTGTTCAAATTACTGGATAGATGTTTCTGTTGTCTCAACATCTCAGGAAAGGCATTGCAATACAGTTGTGTGGACTATGCTACAGAACAGAGCATTTCACAAGCAGTTTCAGCTGCAGATGAACATTGTGGCTTGGCAGATTTTTCCTTATCTGTTATACTAGCCTGCAGAAAGGCAGGCTGGGAAGTCATAGGGATGTAGCAACAGTACAACAAATAAGGCAGATATGGCTATGACACAGTCAACAGGGAATACAAATCTGTTTTTATTATTACACCCAGGACATGTAGGGTAGTGCATGAACTTGCCATGTTGTGCATTATATGTCACCACACCCACACAGGTTAGGGGGTGGGTTTGGCACAGTCATCATCACATTCATAGCAGGGGGACACAGTGACAAATGACTACAGCAATATTCTTTGTGGAATGGTTTTGAGAGATGACTACAATAGACATCTGCTCTGGGAAGCAGTCAGGCTCAGGAATCATATCCTATATTTATAAGGTCAAGCTGCCAAGGCATGCCTTTTGGAAAGTAACCACTGTATGGATTTGTAGAGTCAGAATCTGATGTGATATATGCCATGAATGTGATAAAACTCTGGGGCCATGCATAAAAACCCTGATAGGATGTCCTGTTTGTAGATGTTGATTAACAGCTTTATCCATGATCTGGGTGATAAACACAACCAAAGGTAGGAAGCTGTAGACACACACACACAAAAATGATGAGGTAGAATTATGTGACTATTCCTGTGCAATGTGGTGAAACATTCCAGGCACTGAACTGGGGGACCACTACTGTCAATATTCTGGACAGCTCCCATGTCGGCATGTGGCAGACTGTGTGCCCACAGATGACAATGATACTATCTCAGTGACTGTCTCTGTAGTCTGACTTACAATGGTCGGTGGACAAAACTCTTGCATCTAGGCCCTCTAAATGCCACTGCCTGCATGGTCTGTGGAAGCACACTAGAAGGGAAATACCAGTACTCCAGTACAGCTCTTTTGATTGTGCACCTTTAACTCCTAGTGGGCGTGGCTTGAGTCTTCAAAAAATAAAGTTATCACCTTACAATTCTAACAAATACTCATTGACATAGGTCAAATATCAATACAATTGTGTTTGCCATCATGTATGCTTCAAGATAAAATATTCTGATAGCTCGTATAGGGCATGGTTTTGGAATTATTAATGCAAATATGAACAAGCAATATTTGACGCCTAGAGGAGCAGTAGGCGGTAACTGCAGATGCACCTGGAGGCGTCACTCAGCTGTAATGAGTTAAGGATGCAACTATGGAGGCAGCATCATCTTCCTACACTCTAAATTCCATGTCACTGTGCAGATGGTGTATATCAGATTCCAGGCCTTGAAGCACACCTACAATCACCACAGTACTGTGGGTAGCAGCTATCCTTCCCTGTATCTCTAGCCTTCACAGTAGCTGGCTAATACTGAGTGTTGTAGCCATATTAGAGACAATTCAGCAGTCATGACATTGCTGCCTTCGCATGCTATTCCCTATGTTAGTATGCATACTTCAGAGGTGGTGCATATATTAGATTTTGTGTTGTATGGGGACACAGGTGAAGCCCTTGAGGTGCTTTCCAGGTACAGGATGTATGTTATGTAATTGTAATGCTGTCTGCCGTGTCTGCATCTCCACAGGCACCACAGTCATGGTGGATCTGGATGTCACCCACAGTATTGTTGCAGATAGTGGCAATGCATCACTGAAACATCTCAACTGCATGCTGCCATCAACTTCAGTAAAATGTGCTTTCCATGTTATCCTGTTGTGTTGGATGTCTTACCATCAGAACTTGTGAAAGCATAACACATATGACACTATTCTTGGTTCACACACAAATACCAATGCTACTCCCTGTGGCATGCATATTGCTACACACATACATTGATAGACATATCTTGCTATGGTGGCTGGTGTACTTTGAGAAGAGATATGCCTGGATGGACAGATATTCAGGTTGGCTGTGTTCAAGTTTTCCCTTCAAACATGGAATGGTGTGCACCAAACTGTACTATAATGGATATCACGAACTTAGTGCTTCCCATCTGACACATTGGTGGTTGGTGCCAGACCATCTTCAACATCCCAGTGACCACAGAAAGGAGAACCGGCATCTACTCTGCTGTGAGTGACACAAAAAACTCCTCAGCCACTTTAGTTTTGATAATCCATTCCCTGTGGTTTATCTTTCTTTCACAATGTCTCACATCTTTTCCTCTGCATGGATTATCATATCCTTTATCATACTTGTTAAAGAGACCTATAATGGCTGCTCACAACACTAGCATATTGCAACAGTAACTAACATATCTGGTCCTGATGTGCTGATGACCTGCAGTACAATTTCATTCTCCTGGCTAGATACATTTTCAAGGCATTGCCTTCATCATGGTGCCATATCTTTATCTGTAAACCTGTTGGCAAAACATATCAGTTGATCATAGGATCATAGTAGGTTACTAGGCTAACGGCTCCAGGGCCCTTACAATCCTAGTCAAGTTCAACCCATGTTCCCAAGGGTGTCTGGTTTAAGCAAAAACTAAAATCAGCACCTATTGCCCCTGTCTAAGAGGGATACAGGTGTAATCCTAGGTGCAGATTTCCAGTTACCCATCCAATTGTCCAAATTACACTTGAATAGGGCCAATGAGGGGCTTTGTTTAACATGAATAGAAAGCTTGTTCCAATGGTGGGGCAACCTCTGTGAGACAAATCTCTCTCCAGCAAGTTCTGTTAATGTCACATACCAGGTTAAGGTCCTTTGAGCTAGTGACCCATGTGCCCTTTGAATTTTTGTTGAACTGTTGGAAAGATGATAGACTTGCTGTGCAGAGCTGGAATCTATTTCAAACTGATATGTATATATTTTGCCACTTTATACACTTGCCTATTATTTATAGTGGTGCTGTATTGTTTCTGTTTCTGTCTCTTGTGTCTCCACTGTGTTTTTTTTTTCTCAGGGTAGCTCAGGCTAGTTTCAGGGAGGGGGTTGTTGAACCAGCCCACATCCTAGCTATTAGTCATTGCCTGAGGTGTATTTCATTGTAATTCCAATACAGATTGCATTTTGGTAAACTGTTGGAAAGCTGATAGACTTGCTGTGCAGAGCTGGAATCTATTTCAAACTGATAAGTACATATTTTGCCACTTTATCCACCTGCCTATTATTTATAGTGGTGCTGTATTGTTTCTGTTTCTGTCTCTTGTGTCTCCACTGTGTTTTTTCTCAGGGTAGCTCAGGCTAGTTTCAGGGAGGGGGTTGTTGATCCAGCCCAAATCCTAGCTGTTAGTCATCGCCTGAGGTGTATTTCATTGTAATTCCAATACAGATTGCATTTTGGTGAACTGTTGGAAAGCTGATAGACTTGCTGTGCAAAGCTGGAATCTATTTCAAACTGATAATTACATATTTTGCCACTTTATACACTTGCCTATTATTTATAGTGGTGCTGTATTGTTTCTGTTTCTGTCTCTTGTGTCTCCACTGTGTTTTTTTTTTCTCAGGGTAGCTCAGGCTAGTTTCAGGGAGGGGGTTGTTGAGCCAGCCCACATCCTAGCTGTTAGTCATCGCCTGAGGTGTATTTCATTGTAATTCCAATACAGATTGCATTTTGGTAAACTGTTGGAAAGCTGATAGACTTGCTGTGCAGAGCTGGAATCTATTTCAAACTGATAAGTACATATTTTGCCACTTTATACACTTACCTATTATTTATAGTGGTGCTGTATTGTTTCTGTTTCTGTCTCTTGTGTCTCCACTGTGTTTTTTCTCAGGGTAGCTCAGGCTAGTTTCAGGGAGGGGCTGTTGAGCCAGCCCACATCCTAGCTGTTAGTCATCACCTGAGGTGTATTTCATTGTAATTCCAATACAGATTGCATTTTGGTGAACTGTTGGAAAGCTGATAGAATTGCTGTGCAGAGCTGGAATCTATTTCAAACTGATAAGTACATATTTTGCCACTTTATACACTTGCCTATTATTTATAGTGGTGCTGTATTGTTTCTGTTTCTGTCTCTTGTGTCTCCCCTGTTTTCCCCATCCACCCTCCATGTTCTTGTCTTGGTGTTAGTTTTGGTGGCTTTGAAACTGCCCATCCCTCTTGTAAGTTTGTATTTGGATACTCCTTCTGGGCCTATCGCATTTGCTCAGTCAATTGAGTGCAGGGAGATCATAGGCACTCATACTGTGTACAAAGAGAACATTTCAGAAGGACAATCCATGTAGCCTCTAGCCTCTTAATCCTGCTCTGTTCCCTCCCTCAAAAAAAAAAAAAAAAAAAATATATATATATATATATATATATATATATATATATATATATATATATATATATTCAGCTGCTCTTCCTATAACTGTCTTAGTTGTTGTTCTGCGGGCTGTTCTCAGTTCAGTCGTTCTTAATCTATACTTATTACTGCTTGTCAGTAGCCTTCTAATTTAATGCCTTCTGCACTTGTTTTTTAGTCATTTGTTAATTTAATTGCATTTAATTAAACTGTATTTGCCATAATATTGATATACATGTGCTAGCCTGCACTGCATTTGAATTGTATTTACTGCTGTTTTAGCTGCTTTTCTGTTAAAAAAAAATCCTAGCTTATTTTTTGCCTTTCCTGTAACTTATCTAGTCCAGATACAGACTTGCTGTATCCAGGTCTGTTTGTAAGCTTCTGAGCCTCCAATCCTTTCTGTGTTGGAGGGAAGCCTTCTAGCTTATCAGTGGGAGTGGTAAGCACTAGGTAGCCTATCTACCACAGGAGAAGAGATTTCTGGCCCATTAATTACAGTTTATTAGCCATTTGGGAAACTCTTCCATCTCTTTCATCCTTCTGATTCAAAAGCCTGTGTTTGTGCTTGTTTCCTGCCTTTCCTGTTACTAGTCTAGTCCAGGTACATATTTGCTGTATCCAGGACTCTTTGTAAGCTTCTGAGCCCCCCCCCAAAGCATTTCTGTGTTGGAGGGAAGCCTTCTAGCTTATCAGTGGGAGTGGTAAGCATCATGTTGCCTATCTACCACTGGAAGAGTGGGTTGTGGCCCATAAATTGTAGTTTATTGGCCGTTTAGGCAGTTTTCCATCTCTTTCAACTTGCTGGCTTAAAAGCCTGTGTTTGCACTTGTTCCCCACCTTTTCTGTAACTAGACTAGTCCAGGTACAGATTTGCTGTATCCTGGACTCTTTGTAAGCTTCTGAGCCCCCCAAGCCTTTCTGTGTTGGAGTGAAGCCTTCTAGCTTATTAGTGGGAATGGTAAGCATTAGGTAGCCTATATACCACAAGAGGAGTGGTTCCTGGCCCAGAAATTGTAGCTACTGGCCGTTTGGGCAGTTTTTCCCATCTCTTTCAACTTTCTGGTTTAAAAGCCGCACTTGCACTTGTTTCCCACCTTTCCTGTTACTAGCCTAGTCCAGATACAGAGTTGCTGTATCCAGGACTGTTGGTAAGCTTCTGAGCCCTGCAAGCTTTTCTGTGTTGGAGGGAAGCCTTCTAGCTTATCAGTGGGAGTGGTAAGCACTAGGTAGCCTATCTACCACAAGCGGAGTTGTTCTGGCCCAGAAATTGTATATTTTTGGCTGTCCGGGCAGTTTTTTTTCCATCTCTCCCAACTTTCTGGTTTTAAAGCCCGTGTTTGTGCTTGATCCCCACCTTTCTCGTGACTAGTCTAGTCTAGGTACAGATTTTCTGTATCCAGGACTGTTTGTAAGCTTCTGAGCCACCCAAGCCCTTGTGTTGGAGTGCAGCCTTCTAGCTTATCAGTGGGAGTAGTAAGTACTAGGTAGCCTGTATACCACAAGAGGAGTGGTTCTTGGCTAAGAAACTGTAGTTTATTGACCATTCAGGAAGTTGTCCATCTCTTTCAGCTTTCTGGTTTAAAAGACCACAACTGTGCTTGTTTCCCATCATTATGCAACTAACCTACTGGAAAGCACTAGAAAGCCTTAAACTGATATAAGCCTTCTAGCTTAAGAGAGAGACTTTGGAGTGATTGAGTATCAGTTTTCTGTATTTTCTTGCTGTACTGTTTTCTGCCTAAACGCTGATTTTCCAGCACTTATTGTGATTTAAAAGCTTGTTTTTTTTTCACATATTGTACTTATTTGACTGCCTGTACTTTTAAAAAATTGTTTTTGTTTAAATAAATTGTTTAACTGTTGTAGGCTACACACTAAAGTGTGATAGCCCTTTTTGATCACTTGTAGTCGTTTAAAGCTGTTTTAAGTGTACTTTTTACTGTTTTTGCCTTATCTTTTCAAAAAAAATAAATAAATACATTTCTTGTTTCCCACCTTTCTAAGCTAGTATAGTCCAGTTTTCAGGCTAGTGCTGAATTCAGGACTGTGTTACACGTTTCTGAGTTGCCCATACCTTACTTGGATAGAGGGAAGTTTCTCTGTTCACCTGTGAGAGAGGGGAAATTTGAGCAGCCATCTGTCCCTGGAGAAGTGGTTCCAGCCCAGAAGTTAGTAGTTTAAAAAAACGCGTTGCATGGTTTTGTGCGCCGGGCAGCACCGGTTAGCTAGGGTTAAATTATTCCTGGCTCCACTAAGTCTCCTTCAGGTTTTCACTTGAAACTAGTCTAGTCTTTAAGCTAACCTTCTCTGCTTAATTTCCTAACTCTGTCTCTCCAGAGTATTTACTCACCATGTCTGAGTGCATTAGGCATTTTTTTCCTTTCCTTACATACTCACTATATATTTTCAATTTTTCTGATCACCATAAGTACTATCTGTTTTAGCCCTCTCTCTTTTTTTTTTTTATCTTTCTTGTATCATTTGTTATTTTTTTATGATTATTAGTGTGTTTTTTTTTTTATTTATATTTAGCTTTTATATATATTATTATTATATAGATATGAGAATAGCTTTAGTTAGTTGTTTAGGAGTTTCTTTCCGCCTCACTGTAAACAATGGACATGTATCCAGCTGGACATGTAAAATAAAATAAATGTAATAAAATAAATAAAATAAAATAAATAGTCTAACTCTCAACCTAAGCACTCAAAAAGCATCCTACAGTCCAGCACTTGCTCAGACCTAATAGCAAGAACTAATATACCCCGACACTTGACTGCCCAGCAGGGAAAGGCTCTTTATCTACCCCTCACCAACCAAGCAACTAAGCAGCTCACCCTACTATTCAGGCATGACCAAAGGGCAACTTCAGGTGTACTATCCAGTCCAGCTGGTGAATATTTGGGTATCCTGAGGCAATGTTAGAACTGCCTCATGTACACAGACAGCCCTCTCCTCCTACCACAAAACGCTAACATATGTGAAAGATGCAATTATACAGCTAAACTGGAGGCTAAGGTATCTCCACCTAAGACTGGAACAGACAGTCATGAGGGGATTCTGGGTTGGATATGGCCTTGTATGTCAAGCAGAAATCACCTCTGAGTAAGCGGTATGCAACTGAGTACAGCTGGAGTTTCTTTCATTGGGCTGCATAGGTCATCTGTTTGAGGCCAGTAATCCTCTTGGTGAGGCACTTTTGTGGTCTTTCCAGCTGTTGCGGGTGTCTTGTAAGGTACAACCCAATGAGGCGTTGTATTCTATAATGGGTCTAATAAGTGATGAGTGGAGAGGCACAATAACCTCCTTTGTTCTGGATGAGAACCGTTTTGAGATTAGGTGGGCCACGTAGAAGGATTTCCTAACCACCTTGGCAATATGATTATCAAAGGAGAGATTGCTATCTACTTGGGTCCCCCAATCCCCTATTACTTTTTATGTATTTAGGGGACTACCACCTTTGTGGTAGTTCGCAGGTACTTTGTTTTTTCCAAAGGGGATGACTATGCACTGTTTGGCATTCAGCTTGAGGCCATGATTTTGACACCAGGTATCTGTCTCAGTGAAACCCTTTTGGGGGGTGTCTCTATCAGCTGGAGAATCAATTATGGCCCCCAGTTTGCAGTCGTCTGCGAACTTGGTCAGCCAAAGTCCTCCTGTGCTTGTCTGTTCCTCTGAGAAGTATATACCAACAGGAGGGATCTTAGGACTGAGCCCTGGGGGATATCACTTGTAACTGGTTTAGAGTCGGACCTAGAGTCTGCAACTCTCACCGTGTGGGTTCTGTCCATGAGCCAATTTGCAACCCATCTCATGACGTAGGGATTAATGTTCAGGTTGGTGAGTTTGTCTATAAAGCCAGAATGGGGAATGATGTTGAAAGCCTTTGTGAGGTCTAGGTAGGATATGTGGACCTCCTTACCCTCATCTAATGCCTTGGTAACTGTCTCAAAGAAGTCCACCAGGTTTAGGAGGCATGATCTGCCCTTAACAAAGCCAAACTGGGTGGGGTCCAAAGCTTGGAGGTTCCCAATGTCTCTGTTAATGAGTTCCATGATGATGCGCTCCATAGCCTTGCAGACCAGGCTAGTTAGGCTTATAGGATGATAGTTCCCGGGGTCCGTTGCAGCACCACCTTTGTGGAGTGGGATAACTGTTGCTGTGCACCACTCTGTGGGTACGTAGCCTGTAGACAGGATGAGTTTGAATAGTGTGTTTAGGTGAGGGGTTAGTTCATTTTGGAGCTCTTGTAAGACACAGCCTGGGACACCATCTGGTCCCATTGAGGCTGTGCTTTTGGCTTTGGATAGGGCTGTTCTAACCTGTGTGTCAGTGATTGCCGGGGCCTTACATTCTTCTGGTATGGTTATGGGTCCTTTAGGGGGTGAGAGGAGTGCGAAGTTTGCACTGAACCTGTCTGCCAAAATGTTGGCAATATCAACTGGTCCAGGGCATTGGGGATAGCAAAGCCCAGGAATCTTTTGGCAAGTGAGTTAGAACATGTATAATTTACCCAGTCAATAGATGGGTAATTAAAGTCACCCAAAACCAGGGTTATTGGTTGTACCCTGATTGACTCAAGCAGATCCAAGCAGGCTGAGTGGATGTACTGATTCATGGAGGGCGTCCTATAGCTGGCAATGAGCTGAAGAAGGGTCTCACCTACCATCAATTGCACCTGAAGTAATCCAAGGTAATCATGCTGTTTCACCAATCTAGAGGTATATCTATCTTTAATGAATATTGATACACCACCTCCTTTAGTTCTCAGGCCTTCAGTTTGTGGTCTGAACATGTGGAAGGAAATGTAACCTGGTATAGCTGATGTGCTCTCCATAGCCTTAAACCAGGACTGCACAAATGTCAGTATCTTCCATAGTGAGGACTGCTTATAATGAGTACAATTTCTGGTTTAGAGTCCTAGTGTTTAGCAGCATAACCTTGAGGTTGTTTTTAGAGGGTATTTTTATGTCGGGAAATTTGTTCTTGTGACATTGCCTAAAAAGGAACTATGGGGGTGGCAACAGCCTCAGCCACTAACTAAAATCCCAGGGGTGACAGATGAAGACCATCTCTGGCAAAGCAACTAGGTCTGTCAACCATGTAATCCCAGACTGACAGATACTGGATCCTCTTTGAATGACACCAGAAACTAAGCCAGTTGTTGAAATCAATCATTTTCTTTTGTCTTTATTGAGGTATCATCTTAGGCAAAGGAAAAATGCTGCTTAAGGCTAGGGGCATACCTGCCTAAGACACATAATTAGACAAGTTCAGTCATGTCTCTCTTCATATAGATGGATATGTATGGTAGATAAGCTGTGAAATGCACAGAACTATGACCACAGCTTCATTTTTTTATTTATTGGGTTATAACCTGAGCTCAAGGCTACATACCACTTCCCCTTCTTTTATATAGTTTATCCACACCTTGCTGTATATCCCTGGAACCCCACTCCTCTTTTGGCATGTCTTTCTCAAGGTTTCCTGTGTTCTTAGTTTGATTCCCCCAAGACACAGGATGACAATACAGTTCAATGCTAGTATCATTGACTTTAGGTTACGCAAGCATACAAACATTTCTCTCACTCTGACAGCCACCACAGGGTATGCTGTTGTTGCTGAGGTACTTTGCTATGCAGGACTCCTTCTTTAACTGCAGAAAGCTTTATGCATACATGGGCTTTACTGCCATTCCACAAAATGGCATCAGAGCTTCTCTGCTAATCTTGTCAGTTAGCACCAGTATCTGTGAATCATTATCTATACACAAGCCACTGTTATATCACTGATTTATTTATTTATTTTTATTTTTTATTTTACAGTTGTTAACCGGGGGTGTCTGACTGAGCCGAAAAGACCCTTTTTCAGCAGAGGTCCGGGGAGAAAAGCTCCACATAGAAAAATTGCTGATACATTTAGATATTTAGACATGATCAGTATACACACAAATTACAATAGACGTGTTTTTACAGTAGTATACAGCGCATCAACAGTTACAGTGTAGAGAACAAACAAAACAATATTAATTTAAAAATAAAGGTAATTAATAGATTTGTGATGTACAGCTGAAATTTGGAACATAGGTAGAATACATACATAGTACACAGGTACAGTACATACATTGTAGATTAGCCAGTGTTTGTGAGTAAGACTGAAAACTATTATCAAGTACTCTAGGTTTAGTATGTGTACCTTATCTGCTTTCACTAGCCTGTGGAGCAATCATGGCACTGCCAACTTTGCTTGAGATGTTGCCTGATGAGGTCTTTAAAGGAGGCTTTGGATGATGTGTTTTGCATGCTAGTGGGGAGAGAGTTCCATTTTTTAGTCACTGAACTACTATATAGTGTGCCTCCAAAGCTATTGTCACTGTTGGTGACTTCTAGTAGTAGGTTGCTTGATGATCTAAGAGGCCTTTTGGCTGAGTGATGTTGTACTAGGTTTTTGAGGGCAGGACACTTATTGGGGAGGTAATAGAATGACAGAGGCAGAGCTGATTGTAGGTTAGGAGGTTGGACAGTTCAAGCCAGTGGAGCTGTCTCAAAGCAGTACAGTGATGAGTTTTATATGAGCAATTTGAAGCAAAGTGTGCAATTCTATTATAGCAGGCTTCCATTTTGCTTAGTTCAGTTTTGTTGAGATTAGTCAGAATGGGACATGCATAGAGTAGGGTGGATAGACGTTGGAAGCGAGCAATTGCTGATCTTGTGTTATTGGAAAGAAATGGTTTGATACAGTAGAGTGGTCCCAGTTTGGCATGTACTTTTTTAATACTTAAGTTGAGATGACTATCAAATTTTAGGTGGGAGTCTATAGTTATTTCTAATAGCATGATGAAGGCAGATCTTACCAAAACTGTTATGTTTGTCATATAATACTGATGAAGGCAGTTCTTGCCAAAACAGGTCTGTTTGTCTTTTCGTGGATGAGATGGAAATGCATTAAATAAAAGTGTTTGTCACAAAGGAACCACAGCTTTGCTGTGTGCTGGTTTATTTTGACTTTGGATTCATAGTTTTTTGGCCATTGCACCTTGCCGTACTTGCAGAGTTGTGTTAATTCATTAGCTAATTATCCCATCGCCATTTCTCTACCTCTATATGTATGTGCTCATCCACTGTTATCACACCTACTATGTGTATATCACATTTGGTTGTTTATTTTCTTTATTTGTCTGTAAGTCCTTCTTATCTCCTCTTCTCCTCATTTCTTCACCAATAACTATTTTTCATTATTCTCCCCAATCAACACTTAATTTTAACCCTTTCAAATGGGGATGTTTCCTAACAAAATAAAAAATACATTTCCTTCCCCTTGCCTTTCATATCGTTTACCCTTCTGCATTTTCCTCTGTTTGATGTTCTCCCATTTCCTATGTTCCCAATACCCTCTTTCCTCCACATTCATATGGTAAATTTGGTTGCCATTTCTCTGAGCACAGCACAATAAGGGAATGTGTTAGATGCTGTGCTGCCCATCTTGTGGCAGATGAGTGTAATGTGCAGCATTGAGATACTACAATGCACACATGAGAATGCCTGCCTTCCCTGCGAGATCCATTTAATAGGTCACATGTACTATCATTGTGTTCTTCTTGCCCTATAGCATCCTAGCACTGTTTATCCTGTTATTGTCACACCTCTCCTTACTTATGGGCTCATTGTTTGGAATGCCAGCACTCTTCAATTATTAATGCATAACTGACCAGCTGTGTGGCTTTTCACATAGTGATTTCCTTGAAAATTAGCAGTGCAAAACCATGCAGCGCTTGCTTTTGAATTTTGTCCCAAGTTTACTTTTTATATAATCTGTGCAGAAGTAATAACAACCAAGAAAGCTAGATTATGATTGCAATCAAGCAACATTTCTTATAATCTGTTGCGAATAAATCAATAGAGAGACAGATGGATAGATACACAGAATTTATATATATATATATATATATATATATATATATATATATATATATAAATTTAAATATAAATATATTTGTTTATTTTATGGCTGAGAGCCTTGTCACTATACTCAGTAACCTACAGACTGCTAAGAAGTAAACCTGTGTCTGGCATACAGGGCATCCTCCGACCCGCTATCAATTGATTTGCCGCACATCAGGAAGTCAAATGCCATCAGAAATATGCAGTCTAGAAATCTAAACCTCATCTGCAACATCAGCATGATGGTTTGGTGGGATAGGTATATTTCGCACATGATACTTTTGCTCTCCAAAACAGACTCCTCATCCAAGTAAAACCAAGCTCATTTGTGGCCATATTTGAATGCAATTTAGATCTATGGATAGAAAATGGGAAATTCATGCCAGGTTTGTCCCCTCTACTACTAATGGACAGAAGCAGCTTCTAAATGTGTTATTCTATGCATGGGTCCCCTCAAATTATCTATAGCATGAACGTAAGTTATTATTATTAGGAGTTATATATAATTATTGACTATAGGATGGGTAAGGCTAATCTGAATACAAATGGGTAAGGTTAATTTGAGCACCAAAAGGGAAATTGTCCTGGTTTAATTTGGCCTGCAAGGATAATTTGCTTACAACTTACCAGTGAAACTATAGAAAGATCGATAAAGAGAGAGACCAATAGATAGACAAAATGACAAAAAGATAGATAAGAATGTAGGCAGATGATTGACGATAATCCTAGAAAATGACAACCATAAGAGTACATTAACAATACTTTTTGTCCATTTGGCAACTGGTGAGCACGTCTGTCTAGATCTTGTAAAATAGCTTCTAATTTGTATCATTCTTCATTTGGACTGGTTGGGAACAGAAAGATCAGTCTTTCTTCAGCTCTCAAGTCCCCCCATGTGCTCATATTAAATTCTTATCGGCAGTGCGCACATAACTGACTTTTGTAGAGCCCATCCATCCATCCATCCATCCATCCATCCATCCATCCATCCATCCATCATTTAAACTGTTTGCCTGTGTGAGGACTGCAAGATGGCATAGAATTTCCTATCCTCAATAAGTAATCAGGCCATTCTGCTGGATCAAATGAGTTCCCAGGCAAGCTGACATATAGAAAACTTCCAGAACGACTTCCTTAGATCACACAAGGGGCAGCTACCCAGAACGACCTGTGTGGTACAACTCACATAGGACATATCTACAGGGATTCTCTCAAGCTTGCCAGACCACCAAAAATGGCTCTGTTAAGTGTGGTGTAGTGGTTTGGGGGCACTTTGTGATCCTCTCAAACTGCCAATCTTTTCACCTTGTCATGGAGCATGAACATAGCTACCCTGTGAAGGAACATAATTGCATTTGTTTATTTCCATGGCATCATTTGTTCTGACCCTTTCAAAATCTCACAGTCATAAGTGGGGATGGATTCATAGACTGTCTCCTAAATGCAGAATTTATATATTTTGATAGGCTCAGTTTTAAAATGTTGACACTTGAAATGCTGACTACTGATTAGTCAATAAAAAAAGAATGAAATCCCATGAAAAGAGAGAATTTTGAAGATTGCTTATCTCCTTTAAGCTTCTTTTTTTTTTGCAGGGGAATGCCCCCATCCTCCATCCCCAAACTTACATAAATCAACTGTAAGATTGCCATATCTCAGCAAAAAGGGAATATTCCAAGAAATGGCCATTTCAGACGTAGTGTATATTAACCCGTTTTTCTGCCATTCAGTCTCTGTGTTTTGGGACTTGCCCTGGTGGGTCTTGTCATTTCAAATGGTTGCATTTTGATTAACTAGTTTTCCATCTGGTTTGAGACCTAGTTCCAGTGAAAGATTGAAGGTGCCTAAGTAGTACTTACATAAGTGACTTAGTCAGTCACAGAATAGCAAATGGAGACTAAGGCAATCAAAGTGTGAGCTTTGTCCTCTGGCTGTGTTATCCCTTCAGTGCCACAATCCAGTATAAATCATGCAGTACTTCTTCTGCTGCTCTTATCATATGGCCAGTCTCCAAATCATCCCTAGCTTTGCTCATGAGCAAGATCACAAGATACTTAAACTTTTCTAAGACAGCTGCTCCTTCCTGATCTGTAAAGTGTGATTCAGTCTTTTCCAGGAAAGAAAAATGACCACTGATTTGTAGGTTCTGATTTGCTGAGCATCCATTTCACACTCAGTCATGAGTCAGTGAGGATAGCATCATCTTCGACAAGAAAGTTGTAACCTTAGCATGTCTAAACTAGATACTCTCTGGATCTTTGTTGTAACTACATAACCTGCCCAAATAAATCTTAAACAAATTAAATATAGACACGTCTAACCTCAGAAGCAGCTTTATTGATTCAATCAATTGCTGTAGATAAGGTCAGTATGGCAATTACATAGTTCAGGTATGCCAAGACAGTAAGAGAGAATAAATTAGGCAGGTAATACTGAAAAGAGTGAATGTTCTTGAGCTGTCATCATTAACATTATGTGTCACTGTTGATGATAAATAGAAACTGAAGACAAGGGAACTACACTGGAAATTGTGCTTCCCACAAACAAATGTTGCTAGTCTTTGCCTCCATGTTTTGAAGTTGTGTTCTTCTTTGTTTTCTTTCCTTCTTTTTTAGATTCCAATTTTGCTTCAATTATGCTGACTGTTCAGCTCTTTCAGCTATTAACCTGAACATTCACTTCTACTGTTGCACCTCAGGTTTAAGTGCAGATTTTTAACAGTCCTTTCGGGAACAATGTCAATTTTAGCAACTTTATTAATTAAGTGCTAGTAGAGCAAGTCATTGCAATCACTTTAAATACTGCAAAAAGGGGCACCTTTAAATTCTGTTTATAAGAAACTAAAAAATAAGAAAACTAAAGTTGCTGAGAGCCAAAACTGAGTTTATATTCAGTGTTAATATATATTAATTATACAAAACAAATTATTAGGAACAAAATCAGTGAAAACAAGAGATCATTAATTGATAAAATGTTCAAAAAATGGAAAAAAACATAAATTCTGTTTTTATTCTCTTGACAAAATACATTAATCAATAGTTTGCAGTTCTGATCCAATTTACCACAACTTATAAAATAGTATTACTGGAGTATTCTTATACTATCCTTAAAACCTCTTTTTGCCAACAGAATTGATGGTGAATAAAAGTTAAGTACTACTGCCTGTTCCAGTACTGAAACCGAAACACTGAAACTAAGTGGCAAAAGCCTTAACCACTAGCTTCAGTTTTACAGTAAAAATTAGTATTAATTAAAAAAAACTGCATTGCATTGCATTACATACCAGCATATTTTATATTATTAATTTCATCTTTTCTAAAGATTTCAGTCATAGGAAAATTTTAATATTGTTTTTTTTTTTTTCCTAAGGTTTAGTATCAACCAAATATAGCTAATGTTAAACGACTTCAAACAATTATTTTAAAAAGTATAATTCTTTACTCAGTTCCTCTAACATGGTTGTTTATAATATTGCAAAATGATTTGTCTTAACTATAAACAGTACAAACTTTCCAAACAATAGTACCTATAATACAAAACATTTATGCACATATTCAAGTTAAACACATGTAAATGACATTTTAATATAATTTTTTACTTAAAATTGTACAAGTCAAGAAGCCGTCTTTATGTAAGGTACTAGAAGTTTATGCTAATTGCTTGTAGCTTTTGCTAATGATATTAATGGACCTACAAGACCTAAGCAATATACTCCTTACTGGATGGGTTGATTGCAAATATTCTTGAAAAATGTTTTATCACTAGTGTCGTTCCAAAGTGATCATGATCTCTTCCAGGGAACACCTTATCTTAATACCACAAAAGGATGAGCAAGCCTGGAACACAGTGTCACAAGAACTCCACCATGATAATCAAAAACCTTTTATTGAACACGTTCATCAGATTGTAACCAAAGACTTCATCAGAATACAACAAAACTTAATACACTCATGTTAAGTATGCTAACACCTGTGAGAACACATGACATACTAAGCCAGTGAAACTTCTCATAACATTAATTATAAACAGACTTTAACACATCAGACTTAAAATCATGAACAGATATTAAAGTAAAACAGCAAAAAACACTGTTACCTAAAAAGTGATAGAAATGTTTTAACAACATTTCAACAAACAGAAGCCATAATATATATAGCTCAAACATATAAAAACTAATAAAAAATACATAACATAAGAATGCAGCCTTAATAGGCTGCTAATACTAATGTTGTCATAAAGACCTAGGTGGGGCACACAGGCATTCAACTTAATTTGCCAACCTAATTTCCTGAATTTCAAGTAATCTTCCCAGGGACCCCCTCTAGGATCTATTCTGACCCCTTCAACAAGAGCAAATAAAAAAACATTATGTGCTTATTATACAAGGCATTATTTTTGTTACCATTTTTATGTCCCTATAATGCTCATAAATTCTGTCCCTTAACTTTCTTTTAGTTTTCCCAATATAGAACATATTACAATGCTGACACAGGGCAGCATAAACAACCCCTTTGGAGTTGCAAGAAAATTTGCCACTAGGTTTTATGGTAGTATGGTTCAACTTAATCTGGTCAGAATTCATGACCAAATAACACTGAGAACAACAGCCACATTTTTTAGTCCCAATATTAGTGCTGCTACTTTCAAAAACATTTACCCTCTCAAGTAACTGCTTAAAGCTTGAACCTTTCCTAAACACTATTTGTGGCATGTCTCCCACCTGGTCTAAAATACCAGGATGACTGCAGAATAGCTTCCAGTTTTTCTTTAAAATAGTAGTAATACTTTGATGGTCAGTGGAAAACTTAGTAACAAAGGGACAGAAATATCTGGAGGGATCAGCAGTATTAGTAGTCCTGAAAGTACCTGTAACATTACCCACCATGTTAACCCCCAAAATTGGTAGAATGTTGTGATTATTTCTCCTACACACAATTTCTTACTGTGCTTTGGAGATCAAACTAGTGGGGTACCCTCTGGCCAAAAACAACTTTGTCAGTATTTCATACTGCAAAAGAAAATCCTGGTCAGTACTGACCATTCAGGCAATCCACATGAATTGTCCCTTTACTACACCATGCTTAAGAAATTCAGGGTAGTTACTCTCAAAATGTAATAAACTATTACAGTAGGTAGGTTTCCTATAAATATTACTTAAAAAAAGCATTTCCTGTCACAATCTTTTCTAATGTCTACATCTAAGTAGTTGATACCATCTTTTTTTGTGTTTATAAGTGAAATTTAAAAAATCAGTGGTGTTATTTAAGTAATCAGTGAAAGTAGTAATGTCCTCCCCTGTATCGTTCCACAAGAAAAGCAAATCATCAATGTAACGTAAATAAACTGTCCATTTGTTGGCAAACTAAATGAAAACTCCAGCCAAGCTAGAACTTCCAGTGAGTGACCTCCCAAACCTCCTGTAACAGAGGCACATGGGATATATGCAAATGACCCTTATGAACATCAGGTGTTTTAGCTATATGGCGATTCTGATTGCCCATGACTTTTACATTTGAAGTCGTTTTAATGGACAATTTCAGGCCAATAAAGCCAAACAACTTCAAATGTAAAAGTCATGGGCAATCAGAATTGCCATATAGCTGAAACACCTGATGTTCATAAGGGTCATTTGCATATAGCCCATGTGCCTCTGTTACAGGAGGGCTGGGAGGTCACTCATTGGAAGTTCTAGCTTGGCTGGAGCTTTCATTTAGTTTTTTTCTGATTGGTTTTTCAGTGTGACCTTCTAACTCTTTGTTTTAATTTGTTGGCAAACTCTGAACTAAGTAAGTATTTCCTTTCCCACATAAGCATAATGATGTTTACAAACACTGGGGCACAAATGGCCCCCATGGCAATGCCTGTCTTGTGTAGGAAATACTGCCCTTCAACGTCAACAAAATTGTTTTTCAATAATAATTCCATAAGGGTCACTAATGTTGCCACTTCACTATTAGTGAACATTTTGATATCATACAAAAACTCCTCAAACCATCTCCAGGCCAGTGGTGTGTGGAATAACATTGTACAAGTTAGTAACATCCACTGTCAAAAAACTCACATTATCATGAAATACTACACCATTCAATTTGTCCAGGAAATGCTAGGAGTCTATGCAGATGTGCTTTTCTCCTTTTAATATATTTTTGAGAGTAAAATCAATATATTTTCCCAAAATGTGGGTTTTTGAGCCAGCTGCACTCACAACTGGTCTCGTAGGAGGGTTGTAATAACTCTCATGTATCTTCGGAATTCCAAAGATACTAGGGACTTTAGGATGTTTACTAACAGGAAATTCCAGTTGAAACGGATCCAATTGCCCTTGGACACAAAGATCTTGTAAAACCACATCTATCCTATAATAGGACAAATTAACAAAATGCCATGAAACCTATTCATAAGTGGTGTCATCAAACAATAAAAAATGCATTCTTTCTACATAGTCTTGTTTACACATAACTACTACTCCCCCCTACTGGGTTTCATAACTCTAACTGTCCTGTCCTTACAAATGTCTGAAAGCAAGTTCCTTTCAGCTTCAGTTAAGTTGTCACACTTATTTTCAGTTTGATGACTCAACAGAGCTCTGAAATCAAATTCACAAATTTTCTCAAACAATGTAAGCCAGAAATGTACAGGAGGGTTGTATATGCTTTTCCTACTTGGACTCAAACACTGTTCAAAAGCATTAACATTGTTGAAAAGCAATTTAAAATTCAAGTTTCTAATAAACAACTTGGGGGCCAAGACCAAATCAACAATACTAGAGCATTTTGCTGACACAAAACGAAGTCCTTTGCTGAATAAAACTGCCGCTGTTACAAAACACAAAACCAGAAAAGTTATACAGTGTAAAATCAGCTTTTTTGCTTTGAACACACACCAAATTGGTTTCTGAGACAAAAACACCCAATTCAACAGCTGCCTGAAAGTCCAAAGTCCCAAAATCAACAGTTCCAGGAGAAAAATGTAACAAACATTCCCTTAGTTCCACCGGTTGTTCCTCCTGTTCCTTCTCCAGTTGTATGACTGTTGTGGGGGCCCCAAGGGCCTGGAATTGGAAGTCTGAGCATTGTTCCCCACTTGACATCAGTTAACACCTTATCTTAAACCAGTCTAAGCTGAAGGAAGATCATTACTGTCAGGCCAGTGGTTTAAGGGGGTAAAGTCCTAACTATGCCGCAGATATCCTCAATTAATTTAGTGGTCCTGGTTGCCAGAGAAACAGGCAAAGAGAGCAAACGTAATATTTTCTCAATCAGGAGGAGAGTTGAGTATATACATGCCAGGATGTACTCCCATAATGTAATCTTCTGGGTAGACAGGCGGTCACATGGAATTTTCTTTCAAGAAAAAGATGGCCTATTGAGAGTTTGCTTCACTTGAGGAAACATAAGACCTTCACTCACAGGCCCTTTTGTGCTCATCCCATCTATGGCCATACATGGTAATGGGATAATGGGGCCAAAGCAGGAAAAAAATCCATGGCTGCACAGGTAGAATCATCCCATGATCAGCTCTAACCCATTGTTATCGAGCATCTGCTTTTTTTCAGGGGAGCACTGATGGTTGGCAGGTTGTAAGGTAATATGGGAAATTAAGTAAATGAGATATTTACAGGGAGGATTGAAATCCTGCATTTTAAAAGAGCTTGAAAGAAAAGACGATGGTAACATATATAGAGAATCTCACCAAATGACAGTTCTGGATGTATTCGTAGGTTTATTAGAAGTCATAACTAGCTTTCTCCATTCATGACTACAAGATTATAAGGTAGCAAGTGTGTATGGCGTATCATGGATATTAAACCTTACTTGTGGGAGCCAAAGAATGGCCACAATAGAAAGCCACCAGTAACCAACAAATTCAGTAAACCTTGAATCCTGGAACTTCAATAAAATGTGCTTTATTCGAATAATGGACCAAAACAAGATAAAATACTTTCTGTAGCACTAAGCGCTTTCACCCTATCACCCTAGGGCATCATCAGAGTACAATAGAAAGCCACAAATAATCTGCTAAATGTTCACAGCTTCTTCATTCTTAGGAGGGATTGCAGCAAAATTAACAGCTTCCTACAGAAATTTCAAGACTTGGAATGGAAAGTTCTGAAAAGTTGAAAAACCCAAAAATACAAAAGAATGAACATTGAACATTGCTTTTGGGATAGGAAGCCCTTTCACATCCCAGATTTTATATATACATATATACATATATATATATATATATATATATATATATATATATATATATATATATATATATATATATCCACAAAAAACGTAACCAAACCCTGAAGATGTAGAAAAACAATGCCCAAGACAGAAGGTATTGTAAGCACAAATCAAACGGTTCAAAAGGTTCAAAGGATAAATCCACTAATCCAAATAAAACGCTCTTGCTAGTAGACACAAAAAGTTTTAATGGACGTAAGCGCTTTCACGGTAATCCGCTTCCTCAGACGTAACAATGAACAAGCAAATCAAATTAACTTAAATACATACATGCGCACTAGTATCACAAAGAATCCATGTTTCTTAAAGGCATAAAGCATACAAAACAGCCTAAGCCATTCACTTATGTATTCAGTACAGCAATAGTGTGCAAATCTACGACTGACTGAACATGATAATAGTGGAACGCTAGTAAAAACAATACATAATGTGACCATGGAAATTCTATACCTACAACTTTCCTTATACCAACATACACACATAATAAATGCATAAAGTGTGTAAAATAAATAAAACAAATGCATTTAAAAACATATGTAAAATAGATGCTTATAAAAACACATGTCAATACAAGCAGATATACTTATATAGATGTGCACATATGCTATATGCATTGTATAATGAAATAAATACATACTACATAGTGTTTGTAAAATTGTACTCATCTGAGGGGTCTTGATCTAAGTACGGGTTTTAAGGGTACACTATCATTTAGCCCCTTGCCACAATGCGCAGATAATCGAAGGATCCATCTAGTCTCAGATTCCTCTGTAAGGTTGATAATGTCCCCACCCCTTATAGATAGAGTCTGTACATGTAGTGTCTGGAACATAAAAACATGCCCTTCCCCCTCTAAAAGCATGTGTTTTGCTGGAGCACTGTACATTTCCTTCCTATTCAAACAATAGTAGTGATCCCTGATTCTCTCTCGCAGGCTCCTGTTGGTTTTGCCAACATAGAATGCAAAACAAGCCTTACAATACGCTACATAGACTATATTTCTGGTGTTACAATCAGCCTTACACCTAAGTTCCCATAATTTCCCATCATTTGGGTTCCTAAAGAACCTCGATGCATCAATATAGATGCATTGAGCACATCTTCCACATTTCTTAGTCCCAAAGTCAGGTGGAGATGTGATGTCAGGACTAATCAATTTCGGAAAACATAGGTGTTGTTTTAGACTCATCAAATTGGTATAGGTATACCTCGGGCAGTTCCCCACTACCTTCCTAGTGTCCTCATCAGATGTCACTATATTCCAATTCTGCATAATAATTCGTTGCACACTGTTAGTATTCTTTCCATAGGGTAAAACCATGGGTAGTCTGCTATCATTCACTAACATCTTATCATAGCAATCACTTCGATTTGAAAAATAAGGTTGACCTCTAAGATTCCTTGCTTTAACAACCCTCTTATTTACATGTTCTACATTTGATCTACAATAACCCCTTTCACAGAAGTTATTCCCAAGGTTTTCTAATTCCTTCTCAAAAGTCCCTTGGTCTGAACAAAGGCGAGACACTCTCAAAGCCTGCCCCTTCACTATATTGTCAAATGTTCTAGGAGGGTGCATACTACTAGTAGATAAGGCCTGTTTTGCATTCTATGTTGGCAAAACCAACAGGAGCCTGCGAGAGAGAATCAGGGATCACTACTATTGTTTTAATAGGAAGGAAATGTACAGTGCTCCAGCCAAACACATGCTTTTAAAAGGGGAAGGACATGTTTTTATGTTTCAGACACTACATGTACAGACTCTATCTATAAGGGGTGGGGACATTATCAACCTTACAGAGGAATCTGAAACTAGATGGATCCTTCGATTATCTGCACATTGTGGCAAGGGCTTAAATGATAGTGTACCATTAAAACCCGTACTTAGATCAAGACCCCTTAGATGAGTATAATTTTACAAACACTATGTAGTATGTATTTATTTCATTATACAATGCATATAGCATATGTGCACATCTATATAAGTATATCTGCTTGTATTGACATGTGTTTTTATAAGCATCTATTTTACATATGTTTTTAAATGCATTTGTTTTATTTATTTTACACACTTTATGCATTTATTATGTGTGTATGTTGGTATAAGGAAAGTTGCAGTTATAGAATTTCTATGGTCACATTATGTATTGTTTTTAGTAGCGTTCCATTATTATCATGTTCAGTCAGTCGTAGATTTGCACACTATTGCTGTACTAAATACATGAGTGAATGGCTTAAGCTGTTTTGTATGCTTTATGTCTTTAAGAAACATGGATTCTTTGTGATACTAGTGCGCATGTATGTATTTAAGTCAATTTGATTTGTTTGTTCATTGTTACGTCTGAGGAAGCGGTTTACCGTGAAAGCGCTTACGTCCATTAAAACTTTTTGTGTCTACTAGCAAGAGCGTTTTATTTGGATTAGTGGATTTATCCTTTGAACCTTTTGAACCGTTTGATTTGTGCTCACAATACCTTCTGTCTTGGGCATTGTTTTTCTATATATATATATATATATGTGTGTGTGTGTGTGTGTGTGTGTGTGTGTATATATATATATATATATATATATATATATATATATCTATATATAGGTTCATAGGTTCATACTAGGCTATCTGCCCTAGGGCATTTATAAGCCTAGCCAGAATGTGTTTTGCTTTCACCACCCATTTTAAATTAATTTTGCTATGCCCTTTTTCAAGGTTAGTATACTGTGCCTCTGTCTAACAGTGACACAGAAGTGATACCCGGGTTAAACCTATGATCTCCCATCCACTCATCAACATTCCTCTTGAAGAGAGTCAGTGAGGGACTCTGCCTAATCTGAACTGGGATTTTATTCCAGAGTGAAGGGAGCCTCTGGGTTATGAATCTGTCCCTCCAGAATATCCTATTTATTTCAGTGCTGAGGTTCAAGTCTCTCGAGCACGTAGCTCGATGAGATTTGGATTTTCTGAGGTGCAGCATGTCCATTAATTCTGGGTTGGACATGGCTTTATACGTCAGGCACAGATCGCCCCTGAACAGGTGGTATGCCACTGAGTAGAGCTGGAGTTTCTTTAACCGGGCAGCATATGGCATCTGTTTGAGCCCTTTGATCCTCTTGTTGAGGTACTTTTGGGGTCTTTCCAGTTGCTGCAGGTGTCTGGTAAGGTACATCCCAAAAGGGGCATTGTACTCAATTATGGGCCTGATGAGGGATGAGTAAAGAGGCACGATGACCTCCCCTGATCTAGATGTGAATCCCTTCATGATTAGGTGGGCTATATAAAATGTTTTTCTAACCACTTTGACCACGTGGTTGTCAAATGAGAGACTGCTATCAACTTGGGTCCCCAGGTCCCTAATTACTTCTTCTGTACTTAATGGATTACCACCTATGTGGTAATTTGTGGGCACTTTGTTTTTGCCAAAGGGGATGACTATACACTTTTTGGCGTGTAGCTTGAGGCCATGGCTCTGGCACCAGTTGTCTGTTTCTATGAGGCCCTTTTGGAGGATGCTTGTGTTAGCTGGAGAGTCTATTATGGCACCCAGTTTGCAGTCATCTGCGAACTTGGTCAGCCACAGTCCTTCCATGTTGGCCTGTACCTCTGAGAAATATATACCGAACAAGAGAGGTGCCAGGACTGAGCCTTGTGGGATGCCACTTGTAATTGGTTTGGAGTCTGACATGGCTCCAGCAATTCTAACCATGTGGATTCTGTCCTTGAGCCATCTAGTGACATAGGGGTTTATATTTAAACTGGTGAGCTTATCTATAATGCCCGAGTGGAGTAGTGTATCAAAGGCTTTTGCGAGGTCCAGGTAGGCTGTGTGGACCACCTTCCCCTCATCAATGGCCTTGGTGACTGTTTCAAAGAAATCAACCAGGTTTAAGAGGCAGGATCTGCCCTTAACAAAGCCGAACTGGGTAGGATCCAGTGTCTGTAGGTCCCCAATATCTTTATTTATGAGGTCCATGATGATCCTTTCCATAGCTTTGCAGACCAAGCTAGTCAGGCTTATGGGGCAATAGTTTCCAGGATCCATTGAGGCACCACCTTTGTGGAGAGGGACCACTGTTGCTGTACGCCACTCTTTGGGTACATATCCTGTAGTAAGGCTGAGACTGAACAGTAGTTTTATGTTTGGGTTTAGCTCTTCTTGGAGTTCATGTAGGACGCAGCCCAGGACACCATCTGGTCCCATTGATGCTGTATTTTTTGCTTTGGAGAGGGCGGCTCTTACCTGAGCATCTGAGATGTCAGGGGGGCAGCACTCTGCTGGGATAGATATTTGCCCTTTTGGTGGAGAAGGGGGGGGGAGTCTACGCTGAACCTGTCAGCTAGGATGTTGGCAATGTCTGTGGATTCGGTGTATTTTTTGTCATTTTGGACTAATTCTTAGCATATCTGGGAATTCCCACCCAGGTTCCTAACATAACTAAAGAAAGCCTTGCGATTATCCTTAGTGTCCTGTGCAATTTTTCTCTCGAAGCTGGCCTTAGATGATTTTATGAGTGCCCATAGTTTTTTGCTAATACTGATCAGAGATGCTTTCCCTTTTTGGGATTTTGCTCTATCATTTAGTAGCTTCCTCCTTCTATTGTATAGTTTGTTTATGGCTGGGATCCATCAGACAGGATGTCTGCCTTTGAAGGATTGGGTCTTGGTTTTATTTGGGATTGCATGATCCATGCATTCCTGAAGGTGTTCATAGAATGCATTTATAAAGGATTCTGTGGTCTGGGCCGTATTTTCCACAGGCCCGGGGGCTTTGAAGGATTCCACCTTGGTTTTGAGGAGTGTGAAATTTGCTTTAGAGAAGTTTTTCACTGTGGTTTTCTGGGCAGGAGGTGGGGTCGGGATGTGAATATCCAGTGAGATGAGTTTATGGTTTGATCTTACCAGTGAAGGATACACTTCTGGTCTAGAGCATAGAGTCCCCATGTTGGTGATGATCAGGTCCAGTATGTTTTCTCCTCTTGTGGGAGTCATAACAAGTTGTTCCATAGCATTTGAGTTTATAAATTCTAGGAACCTTTGGGCTAGGGTGTTGGAGCTAGAGTAATGCTCCCAGTCTATGTTTGGGTAGTTGAAGTCACCCAATATAATGGTGTTTGGAGAGACCTTCATATTTTCCAGTGTTCTCAGGAAGGCCGAGTGGGGTTCCTGGGTTTGGGAGGGTGGTCTATAGCAGGCTATAAACTGGAAGGCAGTTTTACCCACTGTTAGTTGCACATGGATAGTCTCTGATGCTTTGTGCTGTGCCACCAACCTGGAGGTGTGGGTATCTTTGACGAATATTGATACTCCCCCTCCTTTTGTGGTTCAGTCCAAGTTTTGGGGCCGAAAAGCATGGTATGAGGTATAACCTGGTAGTGCTGGGGTGCTCTCGGGAGCCTTGAACCAGGTTTCTGTTACTGCACAAATATCGATGTTCTCCATGCTAAGGAGAGTTTCGAGTGCATGCATCTTGAGGTTTAGACTTCTGGCATTGAGTAGCATTACTAATAGTTTCTTATCCCTTGTGATACCTATGGTGGTGGGTTTGTCTTTTGAGCCTTGCCTAAAAAAGGCACTATAGGGGTAGCAAGAGCCTTTGCAAATATCCGAAAGCCCAGGGGTGACAGGTGCAAGCCGTCCCTAGCGAAGCATCATGGCTTGTTGAGCATGTCATCCCAGGCTGACAGGCATTGGATCCACCTTTGAATGACACCAATACTTAAGCCAATTGTTGAAATTGATCATCTTGTCTTTATACTGTGGCATC
>NC_056733.1:1946595048-1946677548 GCF_019279795.1 Protopterus annectens
GTTACTGGAACATTTCTGCATGGTTTGGTACTTTAGTCTATAGTAGGTTTGCAGTAGTAACAGTATTATGAATTATGCTCCAGGGTTTTTGCGTCAGTACTTTTTATAGCTGTATATACCTGCTTAAAGTTGTATTCCAGTTACCTACTGTCTTAATGAGAGATGGGATTCCAGTAGTGACAGTATTGTGAAGTCTGCTCCAGGATTTGTGCTTGTATACCTTTTATAGTTGTATATACCTAAATTTCCATTATAGTGCCTTTCTGTTTATCTTGCTATTGTTTTTTTACCCTGTTCTTTGAAATTGCCCCATCCTCCACTGAGGCATTAAGTTATATGCCTCTGAAATTCTAACTAAAGGAGTTGTGTTTCAGTCTAATTATTTTTTTCTCCAACCCTCTCACTCTTTTTTTGTGTTGTGGTTTTAAAATTCTGTCTCTGGCTTCCAGCCCTTGTGGTAATCTGAGTTCAAAAGTCTCTCCCTCCCTTCCCTGTTTCATTGCTATTGACTGTTGTGTAACCTATTTAAGAAATTTCCCACCCATTGTTTTCCATATATCCATAATACTAACTGCCCACCTAGAAACCAATATTGCACTTGAGCAAACCTCCCTTACTACAAACTGTTTCCTGCTCTTTTCCCCAGAGCTCCCATCTGCTTGGCACCCTAGACACATTCTGAGGGGGACTTGAGTTAATTCTGTTCCATCCTTGGCAGATAAGAGATTTATTTTATTGTTTTGCTCTGCAGTTAATTGTTTGAAGAGCAACTGCTTTATTTTTGCTTTATTTGTTAATTTTGCCTTTAAGTCATTCTAAATGTCCCTAATACTTGAAATTGCCTTATCAAGGTAAAGTTTTGTTGTAGCATTATGCTTGCAAGGAATCGTTCTTGGTTACATTACATCAGGAAGTTAGCAGTGCCTTGTACAGACACAAATGCCCAGAAAGTATATTTTATATATAAAACTTCCTTAGAATGGCTAAAATAAAGCCATTGTGCATAGACAGTCCTTGATCTGCTAGTTTGAACTTTAACCATCACTACTATCATATCTTATCTCAATCTAACCTAGTGTAGTTCCAAACCCCAGAGACTACCCAGGGACACATCTGCATAACCGAGTCCATGACTACAATAGTCCATCCAAATACAAGTTTGGACAACATGGGTATGTAATTTCCAAATGCCTCTGTAGCTAGCTTGGTAAATATTTTTGAGCTCTCTGAACATGTGCCTCAAGCAGGTATGTACCTTTAATTGAGTAGCATTCAACCTTCACTAAGGATGATGCCACTGTATGAGCAAAAGGTGATTGACTTCAATAATTGACTTAGTGTTTTGTGTTTTTCCAGGAGAATTCAATATTTGTCAGCATGGGTGGAGACAGTTAACATACTACATTGCATTGCAGAGGATGGTCTGCATCTGTCTTCCCCTGGCTTCCGAATATTATATAAAACTTTATCCACCTGCTTATAGGTTTTTTTAGGCAATGTCAAATTGACAAACCTAGTGCCATAGCAAATAAAACCCAAAGAAACCAAAAGTTATTACTGCTTAATGCTAAGAGTCTAAACAAGAAACTTCACACCCTACAATCTCTCTTCACTCTGGAGCATATGGACATGTGTGGTGTTACTGAGACATAGTTTAAATCCTCTGAAAATACTCTATCAGTGCAAGGCTTCAGTGCCTTCCACACATTTAGACCATCAGCCACACAGATGGGTACAAAAAGTGGAGGAGTCGTAATCTTTATTAGCAACAAGCATTACTATATGGCAGTTAAACAGAATGATGCTCTGGAATTTATTCACATGCAAATCACTAAAGACAAAGTCTCACACCATATACTAGTAAGGTATATGTCACCATCTCTGTCCCTTGAATTCCATAGCTCATACCTAGACCTACCTGAGACACTCATCATTAAACCAAATACCCTATTCATGGAATAATTTAGCTATCACTCTATAGAGTGAGAAACATACACTGCCTCATACTCACAGGCACAATGATTCCTGGACTTTATTAACACAAATACCCTTGGCACACCCACCAGAAGTTCAGACATACTGGATCTTGTACTCACAAATATGGGAGAGCACTGCATCATCCCAGTGTCAACTCTTCTTTTCAAAACAAAAATCAGCTCTATAACCCCAACAAACCCTTTAACAGTTTAGAACTATTCCAAAGCAAACTACACCCTACTGAGTTTATCAAAACTCAGTGCCCTTTCCGATCTTGGGTTCACAACAACCTATGTAGAATTGTTCATAAAGACCCTGTACAACCATGTAAATGGCTGTATAGAGGCTGCTGTACCTACTAGAAGTAATTCCAAAACAAACTCTAAAAACAAACCGCATTGGTAGAATTCTAGTCTTAAAAGGGTGAATAATAAAAGGAAAAAAATGTGGCTAAAATCAGGAAGAGTTACTCCTATAATTATTGATTGGAACTCTTTATTTAAACTAAACAGGAAGCTATGTGGACTAATTAAGTTCAACAAGGCCAATTACAAGGTCAAGATAACATCACAGTCTAAAGACAACCACAAGGCCTCCTATAGCTATTTCCAAAACCTCAAAGGTAGCACACATTAGTGTGCTGAACTGGTGGTCAGTGGTGCCACCTTACTGAGCGAATTGACATAGCAAATTTGTTGGCTGACAAATTCAGCTCAAACTCCCCTCCCACCTCCCTCCATAAAATACCCACTAGGATACCACCCCAACTATTAACAGGGAGTAGGCCCTGGCTGTGCTCGCCAGGTTAAAAACACAGCCTTAATGGTCCCCAACAATATCCCAGGATGCCTCCTAAATAGCTGTAAACATGAACTATCATGAACACTTGAGTCACTTTTCAACTATAGCCTCAAAACAGGTTTTATACCACAAGAATGGAGGACTGCAACAGTTGTCCCACTTCACAAGGGTGGGAGCTGTCAACCGACCCAAGAAAATACAGACCTATTAGTCTGACTGGTCTAATTCGCAAACCCATGGAGCGAATTATCATGGAAATGATCATCAAAGACATAGGCAGCCTTCAGACATCTGACCCAGCCCAGTCTGGCTTTCTCAAGGAAAGAACATACCTACTAATCCTGATGGACTTCTTTGAGAAGGTCACTACAGCAATGGATGAGTGGGAAAATGGTGCATACTACCTATCTGGACCTGGCTATCGTGTTCCATATAATACCCTCTCTGGTATAGCCGACAAACTCACCAAAGTAGACAAAATCCCCTACATAACTTGCTGGATTGTCAGCTGGCTCACATAGGATCCAGGAAGTCAGGGTTGGTGAGACCACCTCCACTAAGAGACCAGTCACCAGTGAGTATCTCAAGGCTCCATGCTGGGTCTGCTCCTATTTTGCTTCTACTTCTTGGAGGTAGAGGCTATGTCAAGTGCCTGTGGCTGACTAAGTTTGCAAATGACTGCAAATTGGGAGCTATCATAGATCCCCACCCATGACACAAACATCTTACAAGATGGTCTAACACAAACAAATGACTGATGCCAAAGTCACAGATTAATACTCAATGCCAAGAAATAGTGTTTTTTTGGAAAAACTTTTTCTCAGGCTAATTGCTAATTACTCCATTGATAAGACACCCTTATGAGCTGACCCAGTAGTCATGGATGTGGGAGCATATGTAGATAATAATCTGTACTTTGACCAATATATGGTCAAGGTAGTAAGAAAATCATTCTATGTCACTCAACTTATAAGTAATTTCATGAGATTCAGGTCCAAGAAAATTATAATGTCACTTTATTCGGGTTTTATCAGTCCCATCATTGAGTGTAATGCTCCCTTTGACATGTATCTCATCAAACATATGCAACAGCTGGAACATAAACACATCATCTCTGTATTGCCTTAAATCCTGGCTCTATACTCTGTCTCCTACAGGTTACTGACAGGAGATCTAAGCCTGGCATACAAGGCATCATTGGATCCATCTCTGATGAACCTTTTTCACATCCACAAAATGGACAGCATCAGAACCACTAGATCCAAGGAATAAAATTTTGCTTGTGACATAAATAAGATGTGTTGGTGAGACAGATATGTGTGTGAGAGGATCCCATGATTTGGAACAGGCTGCCCATGCATGTGAAGAATTGTCCATCCCTAACCGTATTTAAGTGTAACCTTGACCAATGGATGAGAAATGAGAAATTCATCCCAGGTCTGTTCCCCGTGTCTCTGACAGACAAAATCAGACAGTAGTGTCTAAATGAACATGCCGTCCCCCAGATATCCTCTATAACATACACATCCTAATAAATTCCCATGATACTTAGGAACAAGTTTAGGCTGAGTTGCATGGCTATGCTTATAAAGGCTCTGGTGGTTATTAGCCTAGTATAAAACTATGATCCTATGAATTCCAACATCACCATACCTTGGAGAAAAAGTGATATTACAAAAAAAAAAAAAAAAAGACAATTTCATACTTAGTAAATGTAAGCCCAGATTCCATGTCATTCAGTCTGTACATTCCAGGACTCAACATTTTAAATGGTTACATTATTAACATAGATACATTAGTACAGAATAGAAGTTATTGGCAACTGGCAAACTATTCAAAACAATTCTCAATAAATAATAACGATGTATTTGAGAATACATCTGAGTCTCAAACTTTTATTATTTACAGGTTTTGACAGCTTCTTTGTCAGTGAAATCAACTGAGGGACATAAAACGGTAAGAGGGAACACACCCTCCACACACACACACACACACACACACACACACACACACACACACACACACACACACACACACACACACACACACAGACACACACACACACACACACACACACACACACACACACACACACACACACACACACACATATGCACTCTGTCATGAGCTCTGAATCTAGGTCACTGGAACATGTGCATCCTTATCTCCTTTTAATTTTCAGTCAAACCTAAAACACTTGATAGATTACTAGACAACCTACAATCCAATCATGTCATAATTTCTGGCCCTGTGCATCTCAGTTAAAAATAATTTAGCCCATCATTTTAGAACTACTAGCATATATATATATATATATATATATATATATATATATATATATATATATATATATATGTATGTATATATTATATAGAGTCTTTATTTAACAGCTTGTATATGATACCAGCTTTGCTTAATCATGGCATAGTACTACCTTTCCCTAAGGGGTACTAAAATCTCTCTTCAGAACTATTAACCCATAGTAAACCTAAACCTTATTGCCCAGCTATTTGAATAGCATATAATTTGTTTATAGGACACCCTAACAAATTAGGTATACTCTGGAGAGGTCCGCATGGCTTTGGGAAAGGGTTTAACATTCCAGCTGTTTTACAGATAAAATCTAGAACAATAAAAAAAGGAGTTTTAGCAAGCACAATGTTATTAACAAGAGGAGGACATTTTGATTCTATTAACTATGATCTCCTGTAATCTTAATTTAAAAGTATTAACATGGGTCATCAGACAGTTAAATGAATGGAGAATTAATTTTCATATAGGGCATTCTGCAAGAGTACGAGCAGAACTAGCACTGTGATGGGCTCTTTCGTGTCTGGTGTCCTACAAAAGTGTGTCTTAGGTGTATGGGAATTCTGCTTATTAAAGATGTTGCAACAGTTAAACCAACTGCACTACACCCCCTGTAAAGATGATCTTATCATTAAACTGAGTAAATAAGGCACTGATATTCATGTGTGTGTACAAGTAGTTTTCACTAAGCTCTGAGATGGTTAAATAATTGGAATCAACATCAATCCTACTATTTCAGGTAGTGCAAAACAGAATAGGTAAAGAATGCATTAATAGTGCAAATATGTAACTCACTAAATGCCACTGTCTCACAAGAATAAGGCCTCAAATATAACCTATAATAAACAGAAATGTTAAGATTGTGCTTAAACTGCTTAGAATCTAACCATATTACATTGGAAAGAAAGACAGCATCAGGTGGTGGCATTCTCATCCCAAAACTCTCATCTTCTGTCATATAACAGGATTGCTAAAAATAACAGCAACACATTTTTTTGACTTTTCACAGCATTATGAACACATCTGCCTCTCTATAAGAAATTGTATGGGCTGTCCATTTCTGCCAGAGCAACTTTTTTACTTTCCTACCAAGCAAACTACTGCATTTGGATTTTTGTCTTCCTATAGCCAGTGGATCATCAGTCAACTCCCGTTATTGTCCCATCACTCTCAAAATCAAAATGCAGTATTCTTTTAAATTTATAGAAGTTGCCGTGGCAAATAGAATATTCAGCCACAGGCTGTCAGGAACAAAGTTATGCAAATTTCAGACCTAACATGCTAAAGCAATTTATAAAATTTCATGACTCGTGCATGTGACTTGTCCAGTAAATAGATATTTAATGATCAGCTGGTGTGACCATAATGTAAACTATGTTGTATTTTTTATTAATTTAGTGAAACGAATCCTTGGCTGGGATTCATAATGTAGTACAGTGTTCAAGTGAAAGAAGCCCATTGCATGTCTTGGAGAAGAACTTATAGATATAGTCAAGGAAACATACCAGTGTCATGCCAAGCAATAAGCTACATGAATTAAAACTGAGCAGCTCTGTGCTGACTGGGTGGCTTCTGCACTGAAGCAGTGCATGAACTGGTATAACACCAGACTATGATCTACATGTGAAGCAGTGCATGAACTGGTATAACACCAGACTGTGATCTACATGTGAAGCAGTGCATGAACTGGTATAATACCAGACTGTGACCTACATGTGAAGCAGTGCATGAACTGGTATAACACCAGACTGTGACGTACATGTGAAGCAGTGCATGAACTGGTATAACACCAGACTGTGACGTACATGTATAAGGTAACATAAAAAGCAGTACAAGTGAACATAACTCTGTGTGGGTCCTTACATACAGCAGCGTGGTGAATATCAAGTGTCACCTTCAGGTAGTGACATGTAATGCAGCATAGCTGAGTAAAATAGACACTAATCAATGTAGGTGGCCATAGACATGTGACCATCCTGTTTATCCAATAAATGGAGAGAAAAAGTTGTATATAGTTAAATAAGAAAGGGGTGGAGAGCAAGAAAGAAAGAGAACTAACAGGTAAATCCAATAGAAGTAGGTGTTTGTTTTTGTGGAGGATAAAGATTCTATTTCCTTTAGAAAAGAGAGAGAGAGAGAGAGAAAAGAGAGAAAGACATAGAAGTGTACATGGGGAATGTATACATAAGTACACCGAGGATAGGTTGTGAGTCCAAACTGAAAACCATATGAAATGCAGACAGAAAAGGATAGCGTACATACAGATCTTTTGGTAGACTAGGCATGAACTCTGACATACAGGTGACAGACAGAAGGTGATAGGACTGGGAAATTCACATGATGTCTGAACTGTACTGTATTATCATATTAGATCTGTATAGATATAAAAGTGTCCGTTGAGTTGTGGAATGACCCATTCTGTGATGTTTTTTGTCTCAGCTTGGACAGTATTGTAGGGCATTTCCTCCATTGTTTGTGGAGTGTGTATTGGGGAACTGATTAAGTATACATAAAGTGAATGTCTGTGATACAAATACAACCAATGTGTTCTCCACAGGCCATTGAAATGTACATGTAACTAGAACTGTAATAGACACATGTACCTTTAGTATTCCTGTCTAGTATACAATGATCTGGAATATGCTAGTTGGAGTGGTTCTGGAATTTAAGACACTACCTGTATTTTTGTTGTTGGCATGGATGATCGTAACTGAAACATTGCCAGCAATGACCACTAATACATACTGTCATGCTAGATCTTGCATGAAGTCCAATGATATCTACTTATAATACGGATGCCGATAGTCATGTGGCAGTGCACTATACAGGTCTCTGAACTGCAGCAACATATTATCTGCATGCAGTTACATATTATGTTTCTCTTATTTACACACTTTTTTTAATTGTATCTACTTGTGTACTTATCATTATGTGCTGCACTTGTTGCAGTTTTAAGTGTTTAACTGCTGTACTATGTTTATTTCTGAATTATCCAAACTCTGTGTATGACCACTTTTCATGCAATTATGTACACATTGTATCTTGCTGTGAATACCAGCCTTTACTCATAGTATAGTGTATTATTTGTAAATCCTTCTTATACTGCAACCATCATTAAATTTGCTCACTTGGAATAACTTCTTTATAATAACCTACTTCAATTAACTATTTTTTAATCATTTTTCTTTTGTAACTGGTTTGTCCTAGTAAATACATAAAAGTGCCCCATTTTAATTATTTTTAATTATAGCATAGACTCTCCAAAAATAAAAGAAAGAACAAAAGAAAGAAATGTTTTCATCTCTTCAAAAAATTATGCACTGGAAAATAAAATTGTCTGGTGTGGTATTACAAACACTTCCTTCTCCCTGTCGTAATCTCCTTCCTGCTGTCTCTGATCTCACATTATTTGATACTTACTATTATTCTACTTATGCAAAAAATATGGAGAGATTATGAATTTCATAACCACCTTAGAAGTCAGAGACTAGGGAAATATGGAGAAACTTTGTGTCACGACTAAGTACATTCAATAGTTAAATCTTCATATTATAAGTACTTTTTATGAGCACTATTTGCTTTTACTGTAGAATGTTTATTGAACTAAAACCATTAGAAAATAGCATCTCAGGTTTTCATGGTGCCACACTTTCCTTGGAGTTTGAGTTCAACTGCATGTCACCTCATCAAATGTATTCTTGTCAAGCAGTTTCTTTCATGGCAGCATATCTTTTAACTCAGGAATATGCATTGCAAATTTAGTTGAAATTCAGTATGACATAGCAGATACAAAGCTCTAACTTTCTTTTTTATTGCAATAGCATGTATTCAGAAAAGAACGGTAATGCAGGTTTACAAAATATATCTGAATTTCTTTTAGTTCTGGACTGGATTGGACTATCAAGTGTGAAACAATATGTACTTTTAATTGTTCACTTGTTGATAGACTAACCCGTTAATTCAAGTAAGAGGATTTTATATAGCTTTATGGAATCAGTATGTCCTACTACATGGTATATGTTATCCTGTCAACAGAATATACCTGGTGGGGTATTCAGGATTGTGTAAATGTTGGTCTTAGGTTCATAGGTTCATATGATGATGTTAGGCTATTAGCCCTGAGGCCATTATAAGCCTAACCAAGAATTTCTCCCATGTTCCCACAAAGTCAGCACTTGTTTTCCCTGTCCAGCTGAGACACAGGTGGGATCCCAGGGGTATATTTTCTGTTTTCCATCCAGAAATCCAGGTTCCTCTTACAGAGGGCTAGTGAGGTACTCTGCTTGAAATGGAGAGGGAGTCTATTCCACATATCGGGGAGTCATCAGGACACAAATCAATCCTGCCAACAAGTTCTATTAATGTCACAAACCAGGGTGAAGCCTTGCATGTGGGTTGTGTGAGTGGAGTTTGACTTATGGATATGCATCAACACCATCAAGGCTGAGTCTGAGACTGCCATGTATGTCAGACACAGGTCACCTCTGATAATTCTGTATGAGACCGAGTAGAAGGACAGGGCTTTTAGCTTATCTGTATAGGATAGGATAGGTGTTTGAAACCCTGGATTTTCCTGGTCAGGGACCTCTGTGGTCTCTCCAACTGCTGCATGTGCTTGGCAAGGTACATGCCAAAGGGGGCATTGTACTCGATAATGGGTCTGATATGGGATGAGTACAGGGATGTTATGACCTCCTTGTTCTTGGATGAAATACCCTTACTTACAAGGTGACCATGTAGAAAGCCTTCCATACAATGGAGGCAATGTGGTGGTCAAAGATCAGGTTGCTATTAACCTGGGTGCCCAAGTCCCTCATGACTGACTGTGTGTTTAGTACATTGTTATTAATGTGATAATTGGTGGCGATGCCATTTTCCCCAAAGGCGATGATGATGCATTTCTTGGCATTCAATTTGAGGCCATGCTTCTGGCACCAGTCATTATTTTGGGTAAGGCCAACTTGGAGGATGTTCACATCACTAGGAGAAATTATGACAGTGCCCAGCTTGCAGTCATCTGCAAACCTGGTCAGGCACGGATCACTGGTTTTGGCTTGCACCTCAGAAAAGTATATCCCAAACAGTAGATGCCCCAAGACCGATCCTTGGGGCACGCCACTTGTTATGGGTCTACTACTAGAGGTGGCTTTCCCTATTTTGACTGAGTAGGTTCTATCAGTGAGACAGTTAGCTACCCATCTGGTAACATATGAGTAGATGCCTAGCTAAGAGAGTTTATCTTTTATGCCCAAGTGGGGAATAGTGTTGAAAGCTTTGGCTAAGTCAAGGTAGGCAGTGTGCACTGTCTTCCCCTCATCTATGGCTTTGGTGACTATTTCAAAGAAGGCAACCAAATTTAACAGGCAGGATCTAACTTTGACAAAACCAAACTGCATGGGATCAAGCATTTGGAGGTTGCCAATGTCCTTGTTTATAAGGTCCATGATAATGCGTTCCATGGCCTTGTATATTAGGCCACAAGTGTAAAAGATGGAATAATTTTCAAAAGTTTTGCAAATCAAGTAAACCACACACAGTTATAAGAAAGGTTACACAAAAAAAGCCAACTGATCAAGTAGAATTACAGAAGTCGACTTTCTAAGCAGATGGTGTATCAGTAGTTGGTGAAAAGGTTGATGCAGTGAATTTGTTGGCAAAGAATGAAGTGTTTTGTACTGTACATATCAATGATAAATCCACTGAGCTTAAAGCAGACACTGGTTCAAAGTGTAATGATATTTCAGCAGACACTTTTGCTAAAGTGAGAGCTAATAAACAACTCAATGTGGTTAGTTTTGAGAAACTTGTTTATGGAGGTGAAGAAATTCAAACCACAGGCTCAGTAGTGCTTTCATGTTATTTGGCTAAGAACTGTTACAGCTTGTTATTCTATATAGTCTGAAGGACCTGTGCAGACATTATTGGGTCTCTGAGGCAGTCTGAGAATGAATCTGCTTTCCTTTACCAAAGAAGTTCATCATATAAGGTCATCTAGTTCCAATTTTATGTTGATGTTTACGATGACAAGTTGGGCAAACTTCCAGTTTTGTATTCTATGAAGTTAGATCCAGAAATCAGTCCAGTGGTCTAACCAGCAAGAAACATTCCAATAGCTATGCAGGATAGAGTTAAACTCAGTTGGATAAAATGGTGCAGCAAGGTGTAATTTGTCCAGTTACAGAGCCAAATGAATGGGTGTCTTCCATGGCAGCTGCCCACACAAAAGGCTCAGATGAAATGAGAATATGTATTGGCCCAAGAGATTTGAACAAAGCATTAAAGAGACCACATGTGCACAGTCAAAGAAGTTGCAACTCTAATACCAAATGCCAGTTTTTTTCTGTCTTGGATGCAAAAAGTTTATTTTGGCAAGTGATGCTTGATCGCAAATCCTCATTACTGACTACTTTCAGTATCCCATTTAGCAGATACAGATTCCTAAGTATTCCATTTAGAATAAGTTCTGCAAGTGAAGTCTTTCAGCGTACAATGGAGCACATTTTTTCATGTTATCTTTGTGCCATAACAGTAGATGATTTATTGGTTGGAGGCAATGGTGAAGCAAAACATGACAGAAACCTTAAGAGAGTTCTAGATAGAGTACGTGAAGTGAACTTAAAGCTCAATCCTCTGAAGTGCATATTCAGACTACCAGAAGTTACATATGTAGGTCATTTATTTACCAGCACTGGCTTGCAAACAGACCCATCCAAGCAAGCAGCCATTCTTGAGATGCCAGCACCAGATAATGTTCAATCTCTACAACATTTTCTTGGTATGGTCAACTATTTAGGCAGGTTTATACCAGATTTCAGTGAGTTGACAGTACCTTTGAGAGAGCTGACACACAGAAATGTTTCATGGTCTTGGCTGGAACAGCACCAGAAAGTATTTGAAGACCTTAAGCAGAAAATTGCCACCCCACCTACATTAATATATTACGATGTCAACAAACCAGTAACTCTTTCCTGTAATGCTTCAAAATTTGGTCTTGGCACAGTTATTCTTCAAGAAGGCAGACCAGTAGCCTATGCATCAAGAACTCTTACCCAAACTGAAATGCAATATGCTCAAACTGAGAAAAAACTTTTGGCGATAGCATTTGCATGTTCAAAATTTCATGATTATGTCTATGGTCGAGCTATTTAGATTGAAACTGATCACCAACCTCTCATTACTATTTTAAAGAAGCATATGCATTCAGCTGCAGCAAGATTGCAAAAAATGATGCTCAAATTGCAAAAGTACAACTTCAAAATGGTCTTTACAAAAGGCAAACTTCTTTATCCATCTGATAACTTACCCAAATTGTCCTGAAATACAACATAACAGCTTTGTGTAGAAAATGTTGACTTTGACGTTATGGAAATGCATAATTTTTCTACCATGAGATTTGATGAGCTGAGAAATCATACAAAGACTGATCCAATTTTGCAAAAGCTCAACCACTACATTATCACTGGATGGCCGTCAAAGCAATCTAGTGTACCAAATGAAGTGCAACCTTGTTTTCTTTACAGAGATGAGATGTTGATGGAAGATGGCATTATTTTCAAAGGTCCCAAAATTGTTGTTCCTGCTTCCTTACAACATGAGTATATCCAGATTTTGCATCATGGTCACCCAAGTTCCACATCTACCAAAAGAAGGGCAAGAGGACTAGTATTATGGCCTTCTCTAGCAAATGACATTGGTAAAGTACTTTCTCCTTGTTCAGTATGCAATAGTACTAAACCACATTTGCAAAAAGAACCACTTCAGCCAAGTCAATCTTCTGAACTATCTTGGTCAACAGTAGCCACTGATATATTCAAGTGGAACAATCAGCATTACTTGGTGTTGATAAACTCTCATTCAAACTTGTTTGAGATTGATTTACGACCTAACCTAATGTCCACTGCTGTTATTACTAAATTGAAACATCATTTCTCAGTCTATGGTAGTCCACACAAAGTTATTTCTGACAATTGTACTCAATTTACTAGTCAGTTGTTTCAGACATTTGTAAGAGAATGGGACTTCGTACATGTTACTAGCAGTCCTGAATATCCACAGTCAAATGGACTAGCTAAATGTGCAGTGCAAAGTGCAAAGCAATTACTTAAGAGGTCAAAGTGTGACCATACTGAAACATACACTGTGATGATATACTTGGCTTGCCTGCTCAGAGACTTGCATCTAGGCAAACCAGAACAAAATTGCCTATCAGTTCCATTTTGTTGAGCCCTAAAGCTAAGAACTACAGGACAATTAGAGGTCAACTATTTAGAAAGCTTTCTTTTTAGAAGTCGAGCTATGATAAATTCAGCAGATTTCTTCATTCATTGAAAGAAAGAGAGACAGTGAGGATACAAACGGTGAAAGTTTTTCACCAGATTAGTCAACTAACAGATATATGTGCTGAGCTGATATCCTACTTCATAGAATCTGAGAGTGTGGAGTACAGGAGAACTTGCAGACATCTTCTTCCTGTATCAGAATCAATATCACAGCATTGTTCTTGTGATATAGACTAGATCTCAGACCAATCCAGACAATGTTCCTGTTGCAGAATGTGTCTTAACTTCTACTTCTATTCCTGATGATGTTCCTGATATCCCAAAAGTTGAACATTCAGCAAAGACAGTCCCAGTTGGCAAACCTTATTCTAGTTTCTAAGTCACATGATTTGGTCATATTTCCAGACCTAATGTGAAATACACAGCAACCTGGACCTAATTGTCTATAGCTATGTAGTTCTGTATAATTGTATGATAAAGAATTATTTATATTGATTGCATGTCAATTAATGTCATCAACATTGCATGTCTTATTTCTCAAAGAGGGAGGATGTAGAATAGAGTATGTGTACTGTGTCTTTAAGAAGCATTTCAAGGACTGAACATGCATATAAATAGTCAGCACATGCTAGCTTCAATGCCATTTTGAGAGTGCAGCCAGAGAATGAGCATGTATGAGTATAATAGCTTGTTTGTTTATAGGTTTATCTAAGTTAAAGTTAGTAAGCCTCAATCCTGATGTGTTTGTACATAATAAAGCTGCTTGAACAGAACCCACAAAGTCTCATCTATTGTATCCTGACTAAAAGAGTTACAGAGGGCATACAATGCTTACAGTCAGTTAATGTGAGTTTTGAACACCTAACTATATGATAGCAAAAACACTTAATATTGTGAAGAATACATGTGCCAAGGTACAAGTATTGCTGAAATTGTGTAATATGTGGGTATTTGAAGTTGTGGCATCGTGTTATTGCTGCAAGGGACATGTGTGTCTGTAATGTCTTTAAAATACTGTTGTTATAGGTCTATTTTTTACACACATTGCCTGATGCTAGGTGTACCCAAAGACATGTCATGCATAATGCAGTTATCACTGTGACAGCAGAATGACAATCATGTAAAATATGTGGATAATCACAGATTCTAACAAATGCTTTACTAAGGCAACAACATACAAAACATCATCTCATTTCTTCATGCCACAGAAGAAGCCTTAGTAGTTCTTTTAGGAAAGCTAGATTTCATCCAATAGTACCATTATTATTAAATAAAACATTAATGTGTGAAAAATAAACAGAAATTCTTGCAATAGATTTCTGAGTGACAACGTTGTTACCTAAATGCACATTAACAGTCATATTGGCATGAGGGAGCCTCAGGAGTAATGGCTGGATTTGAACCGACTACCTAAGATCACAAGGTACAGAACACTGCTTGAGTTTCACACACCACATGAGATGTCAAGTTTACAATTATGAAGGTGCACATTTGAATGGAGAACATCACCATTATTTAATATGGTGTTGTTTTCTAAAATGGAAAGAAGGTATTTGAAGAGCACAGTAGCAATACACAATTATATATTCTATATATATTAGAAACCTTCTCTACACAGTGCCACAGACAAACACTCAGACACAGTAGTAAATCATTGCTGGATTGAAACCATCTACCTAGATAGGTTACACCATCTTGAGAACACAGTATCAACAGTCAGCACCACTGCAAAAGTCTAACTTATGTACTGAAAGAGTGCACTTATGAAGGGATGGCCTGATCAGTATGTTGCAGAGAAGGCATTTAGGGTAAAAGAAGAAGGGGAAGTCCTCTCACTGGTTAAATTCTTCCTCTATGTGGAAGCATATACAGCATGTCCGTTCAGAAAGATATACGTACTTGATATTTAAGCCAAACATACAATTTCACCACTAGGAGATTTGAACCTCCACCTAAATACTTACAAACTCTACAGTGCACAGTATGAATCCCAACCACCAAAAGACAAGTCTGTCTCTTAAGGGGAGAAACAGCACTTTTGACATGATGACCTCATTAGTGTGTTGCAGACAAGATGTCTGTGTTAAAAGTGGACAAAGTGCACAGGGAGCTGTGTCTAAAGTTACAGTTAACTCTTGAGTGGTAGTGGATACAGTATATCTATGTGGCTTTCACTGGAAAAGCTCATGCAGACTCTGCCACAACTTGTTGTGAGGGAAAGGTTAGTTGCATTGCTTCATTTCCTTCTATTTTGTATATTGTAATTTATTTTATTTTCATTCTGTTTTACTTGTATTCTGTATTTAGTCACATATTTAAACTAGAAAAGAAGCCAGATTTTTGTCTCTTGTTGTGAGTCCCACAGAAGTTATTTTTTTTCTCATCCTCCTACCCTGGTGCTGTTGTATTTTTAAACTCTATGGTCTTTCTAGTTGCCTTCCCCTTATTTTAATTTGACCACATATCTCCTTCCCTCTCCTCTTTTATTGGATATTGTGAGTAAGAAAACAACTACCATTTTGTAAAATCACTCCCCTCCATCTATTTGAATGTATTGGCCAACCCACTGTATTACATAGAGCAGAAGGCAAAGTACCCGCTCCCTTCAAATCTATCTTGCTCTTTTAAAATTAGTGCCTCTCCACTTAGATAGCTAAAGTTTAAGTTACCCTGTCTTTCATATCTGACTGCTTAGTGAGCACTGCAGTTCTTAGGATATTAACCCATTATTTCCATCTTTCTTTTAAACCCTGGAGCATATAGTCCAAGACCACCAATTACTGTAAAGCCCACATTCTGACTCTCAGTAGTCATATTGGGATTAGTGCTCTTGTCTTGCACCTGGTGAGATAAGAACCATAGGGACATTATTTCCTGGAGACGGCTGATCACTAATAACTGCTTCATAGGTGCCAGCTTGGAATTTCTGCTTATATTTTGCTCCTGTTGAGGGAAAGACTAGAGTCATTGACTGTTTCTGGTTAAGCAGTGTCTGTGTTTGAACTTCAAGATTGGTCTGGTTGCTATTCAAGGCTGGGAAAGGATACAACAAACCTACAGACACCTGCATCATCTGGGACAAGACTGTAGATGACCAAACAGCATGTGGCCTGCGTCTCATCTTGGGATTGATGCAACTGTTTTGTTTTTGGTGAGAGAAGAAGCAAAGGAATATTGTATCCCAGCAGCATGAAGCAGTGCTGGGACCAACACAAGTAGTACCCAGGCAGTAGGCATTCAAGCAGCTCCCCTCTTTTCATCATTTTAACAAGCTAATTCTTTCTTTTCAGGAAGTACTGCTTAATTTGCTTCTAACTTCAGATTTTCTCCCTAAATACTTCATCCATAAATCATCAACGTCTACTTATTAGTTTCCCCTAAAGTGGATGGCAGTACTCTGTATAGATGCAGACACCTTGAGTTGACATTTTTCCTCTAAAAGCACCATTGACATTTCGCCAATACCTAGTTGCACACAGGACAATTTTTAGTGACAACCACTGCCCCCAGAGTTGCAAACCAGATACTCCTGAAATTAGTATATAATCTCACTCCGACTGTCTAATCAATAAAAAGGGTCTGTTGCCATGGATTATGAACTTTTCACTCTCTCCATTACCAGCCTGATGTATATCAGCATCCTGAGGCAATGTAGTAATTGCCTCATGTTTGCTGATAAACAGTGAGTTCTCAAACAAATGGATATGTTACATGACAGATGTATTTACATAACCTTAATGGAGGCAAAGCTCTCACATAAAAGCACTCCTAATGTCAATAAGGTTGTCAGTAGTACACATTCTGCATCCATCACATGCAATTCAGAGCAGACACATAGACCTACATATTCAGAGGCACTTAAATGTAACTTTCTTATACCCTAAAGACCTCCTAGGTGAAGTATGTATAACAAATACCATCAGCAGCCCCAAATTTACTCATTAAAAACAACACCTACATCAAGACATGCAGCCACATCTCAGGGAGCCCCTACTTTACGTCCTTAAAGCAAGCCACCACACAATCCAATATTCTGGGCATTGGAGATTCCATTGTGAGACACTCTGATGTCCCTTTCACCAGGCTGAGTAAGGAGAAAGACATGGTCAGGTGTTTATCAGGAGCCAATATCCACCACATTAAGTACATACCATTATGACTCAGTCATAGTCCATGTGAGAGTAATGACCTGAGATGTACCTCCCTAGACTATATGAAGGGAGGCATTATGGAGCTCACAGAATATGTGTCCCAGGCAGGTATGAGCCTATCATTGAGCAGCATTTTACCTTCTACAATGATGATGCTACAATACAAACAAAATATGACTGACTTTAATAACTGACTTAGTTTCTTGTGCCATTCTAACGATGTGCAATATTTGTCTGCATGGATGGAGATGGTCAACAGACCAAGCTGCTTTCCCAGGGATGGTATGCACTTCTCCCCTCTAGGCTTTTGAATATTAGCTAAAACATCGTTCTCCCCATAGTGCCTTTTTTAGGCAATGCCATACTGAAAGTACTCCCAATATAGCAAATGAAAACAAGAAAATATAAAGGCCTTACTGTTAATGTTATGAGTCTAAACAAAAAAACTCCACTCCCTAGATACTTTCTTCACCCTAGAGAATGTTGACATTTGTCTAGTCACTAAGACCTGATTTAAAGCAGAGGAGAGCACACTGACAGTGCACTGTTATAAAGACTTCCACATGTATAGACCAGCCTCTATGCAGACAGAGATTAAAGGTGGAGCTGTCTAGATTTACATAAAAAATAAATATACCTCAAGGCTGGTTAAGCAGGACAATGCACTTAATCTTCTCCATGATCAAATTAGCAAAGGAAAAAAAAACAATACCCCTTTCTTGCAAGGTATAGGTCCTCCTCTATGACCCAGGAAACCCATAACATGTATTTAAACTTACTGGAAACACTCACCATCCAACCCAATACCATATTCATGTACAACTTAAATTAACCCACTATTAACTTGAAATCATATATGACACCAAATGTATAGGTACAGAGATTTCTGGATTTTGTAAACACAAGCTCTCTGGAACAGATCTTCAATATACCATGAAGAGGTGCAACCATACTGAATCTGGTCCTCGCTAATATGTGAGAGTGCTGAACACTCCCAAGCGTAATGTCTTCTCTGGTAAGCAAAAATAAAAACAAGGTAGAGTTCCTCCAAGGCAGATTAACAAACTCCAAGTAAAAACAAATACTGTTTAATAGGTGAGTGCTTTCACTATTAACAACTGCTTCATCAGGCAACACAGTGACGAAATTCTAAAGCTCTTATACAATACATTGACCAATAAAAATCTCCTCTTAATTACCAAAAGTCAGTTAAGACAAGAACACATTTTTAAAGTAAAACATACATTTAAAATCAATGCTTCAGTGGTCTCTGACTTAGAAATGGCTTAAGTGAGACCATATCATTGATACCAGGAAAAGTATCAGCCTTAAAAAACAAAATCCATTTTTGCTCACATGCTTCCATTTTATTCCTTATGTCCCCTCCTCTAGAGTCTTCTGTTATTATTTCTAGGACAAAAAACCTAAACTGATGCCATTCACCATTTAACTCAACATGCTTTGCCAAGGCACTAGTGCTTTTATTATTCAAGTACCAGCTCTCTAAATGAGCAATTAGTTTTGCCCACATATTAAACAGCACACAGAACACAAAAGGTATAATACACTATATTCCTGGTGCTGCAGTCAGCATAGAAGGGGAAATCTACATAACAGCCATGTGTGGGGTGCAAAAAACTAGATTCAGTGAAAATAAATGTACAGGCTCCACAGTGCCTGCATGGAAAAGTCCCTGCTCTCTGTGAGTCTATACCTGGCTCCCGATCCTTTTTATAACATAACTGTCTCTTGATTGACATGTTATTTTTAAAAGAGAATCTCAGTCTATCTGTTACTATGTCCCTAAGCTTATTATTCGCATAAAGGATATTCCAGTTTCTCTTAGTAATGCTGCCAAATATATTCACATCACTAGAGAAAGTCAAAGGAAACCTAACTTTTCTCCCATTTACATGTTCCTGGGGGGGTCTGCACAAGAGTCAGGACTTCAGAAAAAAATGGTCTACCTCTTGTACCTCTCTCTTTAAGAGCAGACTGTATGCATTCATCAATTTCTTTCTCCTTGTAGCCTCTATTCAAGAAGTCCACCTTAAGTTTGCTAAAAGCATCAGATAGCCCTTCGTCATCATTATGAACCCTCATCATCCTAAGGAACTGCCCAGTAAGGACATTCCTGGGGATGAGTCGAGGGTGCATACTTTGTCTATGCAACAACATATTTTTACTAACTTCTCTGGTAAGGTCAGACTACAAAATGGTCTCCTTTGAAGTAAAAGTAAAACCTGGAACCCCAGCTAACCCTGGAACATTCAGGAACTACTCTGAGGCTAACTTCCTACTAAGTGATAAACTGCCAAAATTTTAAGACCCCATAAACCATGAAAATCCTGCTGACTATGCAGAACTGTTCATATTAATCTTATACAAGCATGTTAATAGCTACATAGAAGCAGCTGTGCCCAGCAAGAAGACGTACAGAACTAACTCAAAAAAACAAGCCACCCTGGTGGAATCAATAGGCTGTATTACAGAAGGGAGAAAATCATGGCAAAAATTAGGTGATGCAGCACCCAGCAGGATAAAAGTACTCTCATCAAACTAAAAAAAAAAAAAAAAAAGGACAAATAAAGTCTACAAATTCCAAATTTGAGGTAAATTTGGCCTCCCGTGTCAAAGACAACCACAAGGCATTATTTAGCTATGTCCACAACTTCAAAGGCAATACACAATTGTGTGCCGATCTCATTGTTAATGTAAGCACCTATAGTGAACCAGTACAGTGTATATATATCAAAAGCCCAAATTGAGAGATGATAACTCAACAAGCAAAGGAGAGTAGTATTGCTGAAACTGAATTCATTCTCAAGTCTTGGTGAGTATTCCTCAAGGTGCACCCTGTTTTTCATAAATTCTCACCAAGATGACACTGATATATAGAATGTATTTTATATAGCATATATCATGGACAGAAGTAGGTCAAAAATTTAAAAAGATAGCTGAGTGCACAAGAACCGGGATAAAAATGTGCCCAATCCTGGTAGGTGCGCTGGTGCAAGGACTGGAAAAAATGACAGTGTATAATCCTCAATATACGGAAACATTCCTATAATGTGGCCAGCCTAGGCCTAGGGGAGGATGGCCCTCAATGTTGTAGAAGGAGGTAACAGTCCACAAAAATCACAAAAACTGATAGGCCAAAGAAGAGCCATACAGATGATAGAGTGGCCTATTGAGGATAAGAAATAAATTATATATTGTTACTATTATGCAAAAATCCAGAATTTCAAGAAACAAGATATACAACAAGATTAAGAGAGAAATTAGAGGAAAGAAAAATACTTCCACAAGAAAAGCTGTCAGAATAAAAATTTGTGTTCATTAATACAACAGATTTGTGAAAAACATTAAACAGACCAAGAAACTTTGATTTGTTTGTAAAAAGAAGCATCTGAGGAAGTGTGAAAAAATAAACAACAAAACCCTAGAGAGTTTTGAAAAGTATAAAAAAGAAATATGAAAGAAAGAGAGATTTGATATGGTGTAATATTTATGAAATGTCAAAAGCCAAATTAATCAATACAAAAAAGGCAGCCCCAAAGATATTTAGAAAGAAATACAGGCAAAGGCATATAGATATGGAAAATTACACAATAAAAAAAAATATATATCACAAAGAGGGAATGTAGAAAAGAAGATTAGTAAAGCAGAAGTTAAAACATAGAAGACGAAGTTATGGAATGGCTGAAAAGTGAAGGATCAGGTGTAGAAGATCTAACACAGGTTACATCCCAGCATAATGGAACAAGTCCCCAAAGTAAGGAGAAACAGGAAGATCAGAAGACATTATAAGAATAAATATGGACATGGGAAAGAAAAAGACATTTAATATCCTGCAATATTTATGCACGGGATAAAGTAAAACTAATCAATACAAAAAGAGCAGCATCGAAGAGAAATGCAGTCAAAGGAATACATATACGGAAAACTTTGCAACAAAAAAAAATCCTTGTTTTCCCGCCTTCCTCGACTAGTTTAGACCAGTTTACAGGCATTGCTGTATTCTGGGCTGTGGTGTAGTTCCTGTGTTGTCCATTAACTTACTTGGATAAAAGGAAGTTTCTTTGCTCACCAGTGAGAGTGGGGAGCCTTGAGCAGCCTACCTGTCCTTGGGGGAAGTGACCTCAGCACAAGAAGCTGTAGTAATTGGTTGTTTGGGACCATTTCTAGCTCTTTTGTAGTTCACTGTTTAAAATCTGCCTCTGGGCATTTTTTTCTGGCTATACTGCTCAGACAAGCTCCACGTGGGTTTACAGAGTGGTCCTAGCAGCAGGGAACTCAGAAAAGCGACTACCTTCTGGATTTAAGTATCTTTGCTTTTTTTTTCACTTGAAATAGCTTCTGTAGCTTACCTTCAACTAGCCTGAACTGTTTTTTAACTGATTGCATGCTTTATTTTAAAATCTGCACTTAAAGTTACATTTTAGTCGAATTTGATCGAAAGTTTGCTTGTTTGTTTGTTTAATTTAAAATGAGAAGTTACGGAGATTTGAGGGGTACATAAACAGTAGTACTTCTTATCTGAAGTTTACAACAGTACACTCAGAAATTAATATTAACTTCTTAGATGTATCAATAGTAGTTGAGAATAGTGGAGAAATATCTACCAAACAGTATAAAAACGTTTGTCATGTTAATTATCTCCTGTCTAAGAACAGTATGCATCCACCGCATATTTTTAAAAATGTGGTTAAAAAAACAAGTTTATAGAGCCTCTAGGCTAAATATGTGTGATGATGATTTTCATAAATGAACTGAAGTAATTAGAAATGATTTGAAGGCCAGAGGGTACACTGAATTATTATTGGATAATAATATTCAGCAGGTTGTAAAATTAAGATTGTCTAATGCTAAACCTTACTTTTCTGAGAACAGGAAAGAATGTCTGAACAATAAGGAAAGTGTCACTAAACTGAGAGCACCTTTAGAATATTCTACAAATGTAGGCATGTATATGGTATATTGTAAGGAAATTCTGGGGAATTCTAACCAGTGATAAACAGGTTAAGGAGATGATAGATGTGGAACCAAAATTTTTATTTAAGAATAATTTGTCCCTGAAAAGGAGACTATGTTATTCTAAACACAGTGTTGGAACCCCAATAAGAGTTGGTACTAGACCATGTGGACATTGTTCATTCTGCAGATTTATAGATACATGTGCACAGTTTACACACCCTTACTATCATAGAATATATAATTTTTGTCTCTATGCTACCTGTGAAACTAAACATGTGGTTTATCTAGCACATTGTTTAAAATGTAAAAAATGTTATGTGGGGAAAACAGATAAGTGCTTAAAAGATAGAATCAGGGAGCATCTTTACCACATTAATAAGAAGGACAATTTAAGTGCTTTAGCTAAACATGTGAATGAAACTGATTCTGGACACACATTTAAGTTTCTAGTTATAAGCAGGGCATCTGAGAATATTAGAGGTGGTGACATACAAAATGTCACAGAAAACATAGAAGCAGAATGGATAGTAAGGTTGAGAGCCAATGCTGATTTTGGAATGAATGAATATGTTCCCCTCAAGCCTTTATTAAAGAAAAGACCCTTCACTATGTGAAAATACGTGCAGTAGGTATATATAGTAAATAATTATACATATTTTGTAGAGTATGTATTGTAATGTTTTATATCTTTTTACATATTTTTTAAAACTAAGTACTGTATTTAAATGTTTAGTCAAATATAGGCAGGTAGATGTATAATATCCTTGTCTTGAACATTTTAATATGAGTGCAGCTTTAAGGTGATGTCACTACTTAATTACTTCAGGTATTTCTGTATGTGTATTTAAACCATTCCTGTTTGAACAGTTGTTAGCATCTGAAGAAGTGGGATTTATACCTACAAAAGCGCTTGTGCTTCCTTTTTGTGGATTAAAACAGTTTTTAAACTGGAAACTACAGTCTCTTCATTGGGTCCTTTTGGTTTTTATCTTTTTATTTTATTGTCTTTTTGTTATATAATTCCACTGTATAGTTTATGTATCATCGGAAGGCAAGTTATTAGTCTATAGGTTTTAGGGTAGCTTGCAGGTTCACTCTTAAGTCGGAGCATTGTTTTTTCTTTTTGTTAGCCAGGCTAGTGTATGTTTGGAGTTTTCATATAAATAGTTCTTACTCATTGATAAATCTTCATGCAAAGATGTTAATACTGTTAGCCAGAACTTAAGTACTCTATCTGGGCCTGGGATTTTCCAGTTAGAGTCTTTTCTTAACTTTCTTTGAATCTCTCTGGCCGTTACTTTTCCTGTTTCATATCCTGTACATTTGAACTTCTTATTCTTTCTTTTACTTCTTCTGTCCATTTATCACCTTTGCTATGTTCTACAGGAACTTCATACATGTGCCTCCAAAATGTATCTATTTCTTATTTTTTTGGTGGCCTTTCAATTCCTTTTACCTTGTTTCCCAATTCTCTGTAAAACTTTTTTGGGTCATCAATAAATTGCTTATTTTGTACTTTTCCTTTGTATTTATCTGTGTATCTTCTAAGTTTTTCTGCCCATGCTGACATTTTTAGTTTATTATTTGTGATAGTGCATGATAAATCCTGATGCTTTATAGTACTATTTATTACTTTTATCATGTCTATCTTTCTGAGTATTTTTGTTGATCTGTTCCCTCTTCTATACTCTTCTAACAGTGATGCTTCTTGTCTTAATTGCGTTATGGTTTTCTCTATTCGATACTTCCAAGACGGCATTCGATTTCTCCCTATCCATTCCCTTACTACCCTGTGTTCTTGTGGTAGAACTTTATCTGTTATTAATTTGGCTGCACAGTAATATATGCTATTTACTTCTTTTATATCGCATGAATCTCTATGGACAGTCCTAATTCCTGTGGTCATTTGTTTTATCAGACTTCTAACTTTTGGGTTTTATTGACCTTCTAAAGTCTATTTCTTTCATTGACCTTAATGTGTCTAATCATCTCTATTAAATCACGCAGCTCTTCTCTTAAATAATTTTTTTTCTAAACTGAGGGCACATTCTTTGTTTGCCATTTCCTGTGGAAATTCTATAGAAAGTTCCAAAGCTTCTTCCTGTGCCATGTTCTCTTCAGTTTCACCCTGTGTCATCCATTGCTCTTTAATATAGGAGCTCATTGGCCTATCACTCCATGACATTGACTGTGTCAGAGTTGGCACAGTTGCCTGTTCTTTCCCTTGCTGTATAGCTCCAACTGAACCTTTATACTGGTTTCCTGTGGGAGGCTCCAAAGTATCTTCATATGTCAACTGATTTGATGCTTTTTGCTCTACTGGTTTCTCCTTAATGTGGGTATCCATTGCTCTATCCTGTTGTGTTGTTATCTGAGTTAAATTTTCTATACTGAATCCTTCAGTTTTCAGATAATCCATAACCCCAGTTTCTATTTCTTTAACTCCTCCATTAATAATCTTGTTTCATAGTATAGTACTAGGCTATCTGCCCTGGGGCATTTGTAAGCCTAGCCATAATGATGTGGCTTTTGCCACCCCATGAAATGGTACACAAATGTACAGAATAAATCTAGAATACTGTGCCTCTGTCCAGTAGTGACACAATGAAGGTCCCCTTATATAATAGAATTAGTTTACTGTGCCCCTGTCTAGCAGTGACACAGATGTGACCCCTGGGGTAAACTTACGATCTCCCATCCACTCATCAAGATTTCTCTTGAAGAGAGTCAGTGAGGGGCTCTGCCTAATACGAACTGGGATCCTGTTCCAAAGCATGGGAAGCCTCTGGGTTATGAATCTATCCCTCCAGCATGTCCTATTCATACTTGTGCCGAGGTTTAAGTCTTTAGCCTCGTGGTCCTGATGGATTTGGATTTTTGAGGTGGAGCATGTCCATCAGATCCTGATTGGACATGGCCTTGTACATCAGGCAGAGATCACCTCTGAGCAGGTGGTATGCTACTGAATAGAGCTGAAGTTTCTTTAGTCTGGCAGAATAAGACATATGTTGGAGACCCTTGATCCTTTTGGTGAGGTACTTTTGTGGTCTCTCAAGCTGTTGCAAATGCCGGGTGAGGTACATACCAAATGGGGCATTGTACTCAATCATGGGTCTGATGAGGGAGGAATATAGGGGTACAATGACATCCTTGGATCTGGATGTGAATCCCTTCATGATGAGGTGTGCAAGGTAGAATGTTTTTCTAACCACTTTGGCAACGTGGGTGTCAAATGAGAGGTCGCTGTCTACTTGGGTCCCTAGGTCTCTGATTACTTTTTCCGTACTCAGTGGGTTGCTGTCCATGTGATAATCTGTGGGTACTTTGTTTTTTCCAAAAGAGATGACTATACATTTTTTGGCATTTAGTTTAAGGCCGTGACTATGGCACCAGCTGTCCGTTTCAGTGAGGCCTTTTTGTAGGATGTGTGTGTCTGCCGGTGTATCGACTATGGCGCCTAGTTTGCAGTCATCTGCGAACTTTGTAGCCACAGCCCTCCCATGTTTGCTTTAGCATCTGAGAAATAAATGCCGAACAAGAGGGGTCCCAGGACAGATCCCTGTGGGACACCAGCTGTGACTGGCTTTGAGTCTGACATTTCTCCAGCGATTTTAACTTTATGGGTTCTGTCCTTTAGCCAGTTTGCAACCCATCTAGTGACATAAGGGTTTACTTTTAAGCTGTTTAGCTTATCTATGATGCCTGAGTGGGGTATTGTGTCGAAGGCCTTAGCCAAGTCCAGGTATGCTGTATGGACTGCTTTGCCCTCATCAATGGCTCTAGTGACTGTTTCGAAAAAGTCAACCAGGTTAAAAGCAGGATCTGCCCTTTACAAAGCCGAACTGGGTGGGGTCAAGTGTCTGTAGGTACCCTATGTCTCTGTTTATGAGTTCCATAATGATTCTTTCCATAGCTTTGCAGATCAGGCTATTTAAGCTTATGGGGCGGTAGTTTCCAGGGTCTGTAGAGGCACCCCCCCTTGTGGAGTGGGACCACTGTTGCTGTACGCCAGTGTTCAGGTACATATCCCGAAGTAAAGCTAAGGTTAAATAGCATTTTTATGTGTGGGTTTAGCTCCTCTTGGAGTTCACGTAACACGCACCCCGGGATACCGTCAGGTCCCATTGATGCTGTGTTTTTTGCTTTGTTTAGGGTGGTTCTCACTTGGACATCTGGGATGACAGGGAGATTACATTCAGCTGGGATAAGTATTTCTTCTTTTGGGGGTGAAGGAGGGGAGAAATTTGCACTGAACCTGTCAGCCAGAATGTTGGAAATATCTGTGGGTTCAGTGTATTTTTTGTTGTTGTGAACCAACTCTGAGCATATCTGAGGGTTTCCGCCCAGGTTTCTAACATAGCTGAAGAAGGCTTTGTGGTTATCTTTAGTGTCCTTAGCGATTTTTCTCTCAAAGTTTGCCTTGGATGTTTTTATGAGAGTACGTAGTTTTCTGCTAATGTTGATCAGAGATGTCCTCCCTTCATGGGATTTCGCTCTGATGTGCAGTAGCTTCCTTCTTTTGTTATACAATTTGTTTATGGCTTAGGTCCACCAGACAGGATGCTTACATTTGGTGGTGAGGGACTTGGATTTGTTTGGGATTGCATGATCCATGCATTCTTGGATATGTCCATAGAAAGCATTTGTGAAGGATTCGGCATTGTGGGATGTGGTATCCACTGGCACAGTGGGCTTAAAGGATACCATCTCAGTCTTAAGAAGAGTGAAGTCTGCTTTTGAGAAGTTTTTCACTGTGGTCTTTTGTGCCTGGGGTGGAGGTGGGATATGTATATCCAGGGAGATTAGTTTGTGGTCAGATCTCACTAGTGAGGGGTATACTTCCGGTGTGGAGCATTCTGTCCCCATGTTTGTGATGATCAGGTCTAGTATATTATCTCCCTTAGTGGGAGAGGTGACTAGTTGTTCTAGTGCATTTGAATTTATGAATTCCAGGAACCTTTGGGCTAGGGTATTAGGGCTAGAATAATGTACCCAATCTATGTTTGGGTCGTTGAAGTCTCCCAGTATGATGGTATTTTGTGATACATTCATATCCTCCAATGTCTTCAGGAAGGCTGAGTGGGGTTCTTGAGATTGGGAGGGTGGTCTGTAACATGCTACCAGTTGTATAGCAGTTTTGCCTATGGTTAGTTGCACCTGTATGGTCTCTGATGCTTCATGTGTTGCTACTAACCTGGAGGTGTGGGTGTCCTTTATGAATATGGACACTCCCCCTCCCTTTGTGGTTCGGCCCGGGTTTTGGGGCTGGAAAGCATGATACAAGGTATAGCCTGGTAGTGCTGGGGTGCTATCAGGAGCCTTGAACCAGGTTTCAGTTACTGCACAGACATCGATGTTCTACATGCTGAGGAGTGCATCAAGTGCCTGCATCTTGAGATTTAGACTTCTGGCGTTGAGCAGCATTACCCTTAGTTTTTTTCCATTTAGTCGAATTTGATCGAAAGTTTGCTTGTTTGTTTGTTTAATTTAACTGTGGAGGCTGCCCACTAAAGTGTGCTAGCCTGTGTAATTTATCACTGTTTCTGCATTTTCTGTGTGTTTCTACCAAAAAACAAAAAAATAATCCTTGTTTTCCCGCCTTCCTTGACTAGTTTAGACCAGTTTATAGGCATTGCTGTATTCTGGGCTGTGGTGTAGTTCCTGTGTTGTCCATTACCTTACTTGGATAAAAGGAAGTTTCTTTGCTCACCAGTGGGAGTGGGGAGCCTTGAGCAGCCTACCTGTCCTTGGGGGAAGTGACCTCAGCACAAGAAGCTGTAGTAATTGGTTGTTTGGGACCATTTCTAGCTCTTTTGTAGTTCACTGTTTAAAATCCGCGTTTGTACAGCTTTGCGTGGTCGTGCGCATAGCGCAGCGCCGGTTAAACAAGGTTAAACTTTTTCTGGCTCCGCCAAGTCCGCTCTTCAAATTTTCCCTTAAGGAAGCTCTACTCTTAGTATAACCAGACTGCTCACTGTATTATAAGCCTAGCACTTGTTCTCAATACTTCTCTACTAAGTAAGCACTCTCGTACTAAGTAAAGTACTAAATCTACTTACCACCGCTCTGAATATCCACTTCCCTTAAAGGTATACCACTCCCTTATACTGTTCTAGCATGTCGAGTGGTAGATTACTGGCATCATCTCCAGTTCAGCTGGTCAATCTGGGTATCTTGAGACAATGCTACAATTGTCTCATGTACACAGACAACCCTCTCCTCCTCCCAACAAACACAAACTATATAGCCAAACTGGAGGCTGAACTCTCTCAACTCAGGGCTGGCATGACCAGACAGGAGGAGATGGCAACCACACACACAACAATCCCAGTCCCACATAGACCTACCACAACTGCAAACCAAACACATAAAAACACAAAGACATACTCGGAGGCTCTAATAAAAAACTTACCAAAACAACAGAGGCTCCCAAAGCAGACATCCAAAAATCCACCACCTCAAAACAAAACACATACAACACATACTTCAATAAATCAGTGTGTCGACCAATCGCAGCCCTTAAGGCCAAACACGTTGCCTGATACACTAGTAATAGGTGACTCCATAGTCAGACACACAGATGTCCCACTGACCAGGCTGAACAAGGAGAAGTTGACTGTGAGCTGTCTATTGGGAGCTAGGATCCGCCACATAACACACGCACTCAGGTCACTCCAAAGCAAGTACAAATATGACTCCGTCATTGTCCATGCTGGTGTGAATGACCTGAGACGTACCTCCCTGGACTACATGAAAAGAGACATAGAGGAGCTCTCCGATTATGTAGCCCAGGCTGGTATGACCCTGACCCTGAGCAGCATCTTGCCCTCACCAAGAATGATACCACAATACAAAGACAAGATGATCAGCTTTAACAATTGGCTCAAGTACTGGTGTCATTCTAAGGGGATCCAATGTCTGTCTGCCTGGGATGATATGTTGGACAAGTCACGCTGTTTCGCAAGGGATGGCTTACACCTGTCACCACTGGACTTCTGGATATTGGCTAAGGCTCTTGAAACCCCCATAGTGCCTTTTTTAGGCAAGGCTCAAAAGACAAACCCACCTCCTTAGAAAACAAAAATGGAAAAAACTAAGGGTAATGCTGCTCAACGCCAGAAGTCTAAATCTCAAGATGCAGGCACTTGATGCACTCCTCAGCATGTAGAACATCGATGTCTGTGCAGTAACTGAAACCTGGTTCAAGGCTCCTGAGAGCACGCCAGCACTACCAGGCTATACCTTGTATCATGCTTTCCGGCCCCAAAACCCGGGCCGAACTACAAAGGGAGGGGAGTGTCCATATTCATAAAGGACACCCACACTTCCAGGTTAGTAGCAACACATGAAGCATCAGAGACCATACAGGTGCAACTAACCATAGGCAAAACTGCTATACAACTGGTAGCATGTTACAGACCACCCTCCCAATCTCAAGAACCCCACTCAGCCTTCCTGAAGACATTGGAGGATATGAATGTATCACAAAATACCATCATACTGGGAGACTTCAACTACCCAAACATAGATTGGGTACATTATTCTAGCCCTAATACCCTAGCCCAAAGGTTCCTGGAATTCATAAATTCAAATGCACTAGAACAACTAGTCACCTCTCCCACTAAGGGAGATAATATACTAGACCTGATCATCACAAACATGGGGACAGAATGCTCCACACCGGAAGTATACCCCTCACTAGTGAGATCTGACCACAAACTAATCACCCTGGATATACATATCCCACCTCCACCCCAGGCACAAAAGACCACAGTGAAAAACTTCTCAAAAGCAGACTTCACTCTTCTTAAGACTGAGATGGTATCCTTTAAGCCCACTGTGCCAGTGGATACCACATCCCACAATGCCGAATCCTTCACAAATGCTTTCTATGGACATATCCAAGAATGCATGGATCATGCAATCCCAAACAAATCCAAGTCCCTCACCACCAAATGTAAGCATCCTGTCTGGTGGACCTCAGCCATAAACAAATTGTATAACAAAAGAAGGAAGCTACTGCACATCAGAGCGAAATCCCATGAAGGGAAGACATCTCTGATCAACATTAGCAGAAAACTACGTTCTCTCATAAAAACATCCAAGGCAAACTTTGAGAGAAAAATCACTAAGGACACTAAAGATAACCACAAAGCCTTCTTCAGCTATGTTAGAAACCTGGAAACCCTCAGATATGCTCAGAGTTGGTTCACAACAACAAAAAATACACTGAACCCACAGATATTGCCAACATTCTGGCTGACAGGTTCAGTGCAAATTTCTCCCCTCCTTCACCCCCAAAAGAAGAAATACTTATCCCAGCTGAATGTAATCTCCCTGTCATCCCAGATGTCCAAGTGAGAACCACCCTAAACAAAGCAAAAAACACAGCATCAATGGGACCTGACGGTATCCTGGGGTGCGTGTTACGTGAACTCCAAGAGGAGCTAAACCCACACATAAAAATGCTATTTAACCTTAGCCTTACTTTGGGATATGTACATGAACACTGGCGTACAGCAACAGTGGTCCCACTCCACAAGGGGGGGTGCCTCTACAGACCCTGGAAACTACCGCCCCATAAGCTTAACTAGCCTGATCTGCAAAGCTATGGAAAGAATCATTATGGAACTCATAAACAGAGACATAGGGTACCTACAGACACTTGACCCCACCCAGTTCGGCTTTGTAAAGGGCAGATCCTGCTTTTTACCTGGTTGACTTTTTTGAAACAGTCACTAGAGCCATTGATGAGGGCAAAGCAGTCCATACAGCATACCTGGACTTGGCTAAGGCCTTCGACACAATACCCCACTCAGGCATCATAGATAAGCTAAACAGCTTAAAAGTAAACCCTTATGTCACTAGATGGGTTGCAAACTGGCTAAAGGACAGAACCCATAAAGTTAAAATCGCTGGAGCAATGTCAGACTCAAAGCCAGTCACAAGTGGTGTCCCACAGGGATCTGTCCTGGGACCCCTCTTGTTCGGCATTTATTTCTCAGATGTTAAAGCAAACATGGGAGGGCTGTGGCTGACAAAGTTCGCAGATGACTGCAAACTAGGCGCCATAGTCGATACACCAGCAGACACACACATCCTACAAAAAGGCCTCACTGAAACGGACAGCTGGTGCCATAGTCACGGCCTTAAACTAAATGCCAAAAAATGTATAGTCATCTCTTTTGGAAAAAACAAAGTACCCACAGATTATCACATGGACAGCAACCCACTGAGTATGGAAAAAGTAATCAGAGACCTAGGGACCCAAGTAGACAGCGACCTCTCATTTGACACCCACGTTGCCAAAGTGGTTAGAAAAACATTCTACCTTGTGCACCTCATCATGAAGGGATTCACATCCAGATCCAAGGATGTTATTGTACCCCTATATTCCTCCCTCATCAGACCCATGATTGAGTACAATGCCCCATTTGGTATGTACCTCACCCGGCATTTGCAACAGCTTGAGAGACCACAAAAGTACCTTACCAAAAGGATCAAGGGTCTCCAACATATGTCTTATTCTGCCATACTAAAGAAACTTCAGCTCTATTCAGTAGCATACCGCCTGCTCAGAGGTGATCTCTGCCTGATGTACAAGGCCATGTCCAATCAGGATCTGATGGACATGCTCCACCTCAAAAAATCCAAATCCATCAGGACCACGAGAGCTAAAGACTTAAACCTCGGCACAAGTATGAATAGGACATGCTGGAGAGATAGATTCATAACCCAGAGGCTTCCCATGCTTTGGAACAGGATCCCAGTTCGTATTAGGCAGAGCCCCTCATTGACTCTCTTCAAGAGAAATCTTGATGAGTGGATGGGAGATCGTAAGTTTACCCCAGGGGTCACATCTGTGTCACTGCTAGACAGGGGCACAGTAAACTAATTCTATTATATAAGGGGACCTTCATTGTGTCACTACTGGACAGAGGCACAGTATTCTAGATTTATTCTGTACATTTTTGTACCATTTCATGGGGTGGCAAAAGCCACATCATTATGGCTAGGCTTACAAATGCCCCAGGGCAGATAGCCTAGTACTATACTATGAAACAAGATTATTAATGTAGAAGTTAAAGAAATAGAAACTGGGGTTATGGATTATCTGAAAACTGAAGGATTCAGTATAGAAAATTTAACTCAGATAACAACACAACAGGATAGAGCAATGGATACCCACATTAAGGAGAAACCAGTAGAGCAAAAAGCATCAAATCAGTTGACATATGAAGATACTTTGGAGCCTCCCACAGGAAACCAGTATAAAGGTTCAGTTGGAGCTATACAGAAAGGGAAAGAACAGGCAACTGTGCCAACTCTGACACAGTCAATGTCATGGAGTGATAGGCCAATGAGCTCCTATATTAAAGAGCAATGGATGACACAGGGTGAAACTGAAGAGAACATGGCACAGGAAGAAGCTTTGGAACTTTCTATAGAATTTCCACAGGAAATGGCAAACAAAGAATGTGCCCTCAGTTTAGAAAAAAAATTATTTAAGAGAAGAGCTGCGTGATTTAATAGAGATGATTAGACACATTAAGGTCAATGAAAGAAATAGACTTTAGAAGGTCAATAAAACCCAAAAGTTAGAAGTCTGATAAAACAAATGACCACAGGAATTAGGACTGTCCATAGAGATTCATGCGATATAAAAGAAGTAAATAGCATATATTACTGTGCAGCCAAATTAATAACAGATAAAGTTCTACCACAAGAACACAGGGTAGTAAGGGAAAGGATAGGGAGAAATCGAATGCCGTCTTGGAAGTATCGTATAGAGAAAACCATAACGCAATTAAGACAAGAAGCATCACTGTTAGAAGAGTATAGAAGAGGGAACAGATCAACAAAAATACTCAGAAAGATAGACATGATAAAAGTAATAAATAGTACTATAAAGCATCAGGATTTATCATGCACTATCACAAATAATAAACTAAAAATATCAGCATGGGCAGAAAAACTTAGAAGATACACAGATAAATACAAAGGAAAAGTACAAAATAAGCAATTTATTGATGACCCAAAAAAGTTTTACAGAGAATTGGGAAACAAGGTAAAAGGAATTGAAAGACCACCAAAAAAATAAGAAATAGATACATTTTAGAGGCACATGTATGAAGTTCCAGTAGAACATAACAAAGGTGATAAATGGACAGAAGAAGTAAAAGAAAGAATAAGAAGTTCAAATGTACAGGATATGAAACAGGAAAAGTAACGGCCAGAGAGATTCAAAGAAAGTTAAGAAAAGACTCTAACTGGAAAATCCCAGGCCCAGATAGAGTACTTAAGTTCTGGCTAACAGTATTAACATCTTTGCATGAAGATTTATCCATGAGTAAGAACTATTTATATGAAAACTCCAAACATACACCAGCCTGGCTAACAAAAAGAAAAAACAATGCTCCGACTTAAGAGTGAACCTGCAAGCTACCCTAAAACCTATAGACTAATAACTTGCCTTCCGATGATACATAAACTATACAGTGGAATTATATAACAAAAAGACAATAAAATAAAAAGATAAAAACCAAAAGGACCCAATGAAGAGACTGTAGTTTCCAGTTTAAAAACTGTTTTAATCCACAAAAAGGAAGCACAAGCGCTTTTGTAGGTATAAATCCCACTTCTTCAGATGCTAACAACTGTTCAAACAGGAATGGTTTAAATACATATACAGAAATACCTGAAGTAATTAAGTAGTGACATCACCTTAAAGCTGCACTCAAATTGTCCTTCTTATTAATGTGGTAAAGATGCTCCCTGATTCTATCTTTTAAGCACCTATCAGTTTTCCCCACATAACATTTTTTACATTTTAAACAATGTGCTAGATAAACCACATGTTTAGTTTCACAGGTAGCATAGAGACAAAAATTATATATTCTATGATAGTAAGGGTGTGTAAACTGTGCACATGTATCTATAAATTTGCAGAATGAACAATGTCCACATGGTCTAGTACCAACTCTTATTGGGGTTCCAACACTGTGTTTAGAATAACATAGTCTCCTTTTCAGGGACAAATTATTCTTAAATAAAAATTTTGGTTCCACATCTATCATCTCCTTAACCTGTTTATCACTGGTTAGAATTCCCCAGAATTTCCTTACAATATACCATATACATGCCTACATTTGTAGAATATTCTAAAGGTGCTCTCAGTTTAGTGACACTTTCCTTATTGTTCAGACATTCTTTCCTGTTCTCAGAAAAGTAAGGTTTAGCATTAGACAATCTTAATTTTCCAACCTTTTGAATATTATTATCCAATAATAATTCAGTGTACCCTCTGGCCTTCAAATCATTTCTAATTACTTCAGTTCATTTATGAAAATCATCATCACACATATTTAGCCTAGAGGCTCTATAAACTTGTTTTTTTAACCACATTTTTAAAAATATGCGGTGGATGCTTACTGTTCTTAGACAGGAGATAATTAACATGACAAACGTTTTTATACTGTTTGGTAGATATTTCTCCACTATTCTCAACTACTACTGATACATCTAAGAAGTTAATATTATTTTCTGAGTGTACTGTTATAAACTTCAGATAAGAAGTACTACTGTTGATGTACCCCTCAAATCTCCATAACTTCTCATAGGTGCCCCCCATAGCATAAAAAGATCATCTACAAACCTTCTCATAAACAATATTTTTTCTTTAAATGGTCCCTGTAACATAAATTCTGTTTCCCATATAACCATTACTGCATTGGCGTAGTTACTGGCACATGAAGTGCCAATAGCTATGCCATTGCATTGCCAAAACACATCCTTATCAAAAATAAAGACCAACTTATTTAGCTCTATTAACAAATGTATATGTCTTTCTTTGGTACTAGAGTACTCCCTGATGAATCTATCTAAACTTTTTAGACCCGACTCATTAGGTATCACCGTGAAAAGGGGCACCACATCCATTGTCACTAATATAAATGTCTCATCCTTATTTCTATTATTCATATAGACATATAAAACCTTTAAAAATGCTCTGTATCTCTTAGAACCTGATAAATATTATTCAACATTAGCCTTAGATGTTTCTCTATATATATGGAGACAGTTTCTGTACACCATCTCCTCCCTGACACTATTGGCCTCAAAGGTGGATTGACTTTGGAGAGCTGCCCACATTCTGCCCCTCCATAAAGGAGGCAAAAATAACACCATCTCTAACTTCCGCCCAATAGCAATTCTTTCCCCAATCTCGAAAATTCTTGAAAAATGCATACACCAGCAACTCATGCCCTACCTTCTCGATAACCATCTCCTCACTCCTACACAACATGGGTTTTGGCCTGGTCACAGTACCATAACCGCTCTTCATTCCTTCCTAGAAATTGTCAACCAAGCCCGTGACTCTGGAAAAATTGTCTCCACTGTTCTTCTTGACCTTTCTAAGGCCTTCGACACTATATCCCACACTCTCCTTCTCAACCACCTCTCTAACCTCAATCTCTCCCACAACTCTCTTTCTTGGTTCAGAAGTTATCTCTCTGATAGATCCCAAGCTGTGAAATGGAATACTGGTACCTCAGACTTCCTACCTACCCCTACCGGAGTCCCTCAGGGTTCTATTCTCGGGCCATTGCTCTTTAACATCTTTATCAATGATCTCCACTCTTCTATTCCTCTTGCTCAATTAGTACAATACACAGATGACTCCACTGTTATCTGCTCTGTGCCCAACCTTCCCGAGCTCCAAGCCAAAACCCAATTGGCCTTCACAACCATAGAAAATTGGATGCTTCAAAATCATCTTTCCCTCAATGCCAATAAATCCCACATCATTCTCTTCTCCCCCTCAAAAGCTCTGACTCCTGATAAGTCATCCTTCATAATTTCCAGCCTCTCCCAGTCCTCAATAGAAGTTGTTAGTAGTGCTAAATTACTCAGAGTAACTATTGATGAACACCTGAAATTTATTAATCATATTCAACTCAACATAAAGAAAACTCATCAGAAGCTCGGTATGCTTTATAGAAATGCAAACTTTCTTACTCCATCTTCAAGACAAACTCTCGCCACTACCTTCCTTCTCCCTTCTCTACTGTAAGGTGCTCCTCTTCTATCCAATCTCTCCACTTCTATCTCCTCAAAACTTGAAAGTTGCTACTACAAAATTGCCAAATTCGCTACTAACTCCACTCATTCTACACACCACTGCATCTGCCTCCGTAGTCTTCAATGGCTAGAACTCCCTAATCAACTCAATTTCCTATAACTTACTACTGCACACAAACTAATCTTTAAACCCACTGCTTGCCCAGCATTATCTAATACCTTCACCATATACAATCCTCCAAGGCCCCTAAGATCTAGCCACCAAAATCTTATTTCAGTTTTACAAACCCAAACGACCCCCTGGCCAACTCCTACTTTCCTATACTACAGCAAAAAAATGGAACTCACTTCCTTCCCTTCTAAGAGCCACTACAAACTATGAACACTTTAAATCTCTTCTTCATTCTCACCTTTTCCAAAATTGGAAATGTAATTGTATACTTCCTACCTAGATCTCAATTTATCCTAGTCCCATCCCACCCCCCTGGTTCCCCTTCTTCTAACACTCTCCCTATCTCCCCTCTCTTCTTCATTATCTCCTCCTTCCTCCCTGACTAAACCCTTTATTTTCCTTCAAGTGCTATGCTTACTCTCACCTTAAATCTCTTGACTCTTTCTCAAGGTGGTCTCCTGGACACAACCACAAATGGAACATTAATTATCTGTTCTTTTTCTATCCTCTTCTGGCACCTCTCCTTTAATTTCTTTGCTTCTTCTTCATTTCTCCCATGCATCCTGCTCTTGCATTCATACTCTATCTATAATTTCCTTTCCTTTCCTACTTTACTAACATCACAGTTGCACTAATATATCTTTTTCATATGTATAGTGCCCAATGCACCTCATTCTTGTTTGGAAATTGTTAAAGTATTATGCTATTAGAACAGAGTGTGTTTTTGTGTGTAATGTATTAGTTTAGATCTGTTCTGCTGTGTTTTTGTGTGTAATGTATTATCATGGAGCTTTTCTCCCCGGGCCTCCACTGAAAATGGGCTTTCGGGCCCAGTGGACTTCCCCGGTTATCAAACTGGAAATAAAATAAATAAATAAATAAATTTTAACTTTATGTAACTTCGGTAATCCCTGTATAACAGGAATTACAAGATGCTGTATAACAAAATAATCAAACATTTCCTTAGTTATATATTCATTTCTCATAACTTGACATAAATGCTGTTTAACATGTTCAGTCATATTTGTAATATCTAAAATGCTTATTTTCCTATAAAAGCCATCAGTCTCTAACATATCAAGCATCTTATATTTGTATCCATCTGCATCCATGATTACTATTGGCCTACCTTTGTCAGCTGGATGTATAATTATATCTGTGTTCTCTTACAACTTTCTTAAAGCATTCTGCTCATCCTTAGTTAAATTAAAAGTACTTCTTTTATATTTGCACTTCTTATCATCTAGCATTTGCAATTTATAAACTCCATCAACACACATACTTTCAAAGGCATTTATCAAAGGGTTTGTTATCGGAATAAATGTACTTGGTTTCCTAAACATATTCGCTTGTTCATTCATGCCCTTAAACATCATTTTTAAAGTTAAATTTCTAGCTAATAATTTAAAATCAAAAATAACTTTAGTATAATCTGAATACCTGCTAGGTATAAACAATAGTTCTTTCTGCAAAACATTAAGTTCATCATCTGAGAAAACATAGCTGGATAAATTCCAGACTATTTTCTCATCTGTTGAAAAGCCTTCTTTATATTGCCCGAACCTGCTCATTCCTCCTCAAATTTTCTTTTCTGTCTGCTCCAACTCCTTCCCCTTATAAAGGAGTTGAGTTGTTGCTGCATCTTCACCGGAGTGAACCTGCAAGCTACCCTAAAACCTATAGACTAATAGCTTACCATCCGATGACACATAAACCATACAGTGGAATTATAGAACAAAAGGACAATAAAATAAAGTCATATGGAACAAAGGATCATTTGTTATTAAATAAAATCATAGTGGAAAACTGTAAAAAGGGGAAGAATCTAAGTATGGCATGGCTTGACTACAAAAAAGCATTTGACAGTATCCTACATTCATGGATAAAAGAGTGCTTACACTCTACACTGATAAATTACACCACAGTGACCGTGAAACAGTGGCAAACCACTTTGCAGTTAAGACATGATAAAGGGCAAATTATTATTCCAGGGATCAAAATCCAAAGGGGAATACTCCAGCATGACTCTCTGTCACTGCTGCTCTTTTGTCTTGCCCTTAATCCATTGAGCTGTCTATTTAACAGATTAGGTCGTGACTATAATTTGGTTCCCAGAAAGTAAAAAAGTATAAAGACTTCTCATCTTATCTTTGACAATGATTTAAAAATGTATAGCTTATCCGATGAGGAACCGAAAGTACAACTGCAAGTATTCAAAACCTTTTCAGATGATATAAGATTGTCATTTGGTCTTGATAAATCTGTGAAAACAGTCTTTAAAGCAAGAAAGCTGCAGCACCAAGAAAACATCAGTTTGGGACAAGAATGTAATATAAAAGAACTTGATCAAGAGGGAGTGTATAAATATTTGGGAATTGATGAAGGATCAACAATAAAACATGAACAAATGTGAATAATACTTAGTAAGAAATATTTTAGAAGACTTAAATTAATCCTGAAAACAGCATTGACATCTAGTAACAAAGTTCAAGCTATAAACCAGTTTGCTCTTCCTGTCCTAACTTACAGTTTTGGAGTGACTGACTAGCCCCAAGAGGTGTTGGATAGATTAGACAGGAAAACAAAAAAGATACTTCATGCCCTCAAATGATTTACAAAAAAATCAGTGCATAGCAAGATTACATATTCCCCATTCCAAAGGAGGGATGGGCCTACTTGAAATTGATTACATGTATAGATCTGCAATCATGGGACTGCATACATATCTGCTGACTGCACAAGACCAAAATACAATGAAAACTTCTTAGTCTAGCAGACGCATATTGGCTCAGAAGTAGATAAAAATTAGGCAGTAACTGAATGACCCAAAAACAAAAGAAAGAATATAAGGTGAAGGATCAGATGAGAAGGCAAGAAATATGGAAAATATATAAATATAGTTGCAAGTATAGAAAACTCCTGGAACAACCTCATGTTGATCAGGACTGAACTCAGGAATGGTTAAGGAGAGGCAAATTCAAACCAAAAGATGAAAGGCTAATATTGGCGGCCCAAGATAGTGGGCTACTTACACATTGGTTTACAAAGTCCAATGAACACGTGGGAGAAAAAGACAAATGTAGGTTTTGTAAAACAGAATTGGAAACAGCTGAACACCGTGCTGCTGGTTGTGATATACTAATGGCAGAAGGACTGTATATATGCTGAAAGGCATAATAATGTGGGAAGACTGTTGCACTGGGGATTGTGTAAACATCATAACATTGAAGTAGCTGAAAAACATTGGAAACATTAGCCACAAAGCATCATAGAAAATGATGAAGTCTGCATCAGATGGAATCACCCATTACCAACAGTTCAAAAGACAGGTGAAAGAAAACCTGATACAGTGATCCATGAAAAGAAGACAAAAGTAGCATTGCACATTGAAATCATTAAACCCAGTGATTTCAGTGTCTTGCATGCAGAAAGGCACCAAGTCATAAAATATCAGGATTTGCAGGCAGAAATGGAGCAATGTGGAAGAAAGATACCTAGACAGTTCCATTAGTAGGAGGAGTAATGGGTCTTATAAGAAAGAATCTACAATTATATTTAGATATGTTACCAATACATGTAACTCCATACGAATTGCAGAAGGAGTCATTACTGGGCACATTGCAAGTGCTGCGAAGAACACTTCTGGCTGACATCAAAGACTGAAACAATACTAATTTCATGAACTTTAATCATGATATGATTTAAGAAAGGGGTCCATTTCCGTCATGGTATTAGCAACCTAAAAGATATGGAGAAATTAAAAAAAGCTAGAAGATATAGCAAACCTACTGGCAGATAAATTCAGCTCCAGCTTTACCCCTCTCTCCCTCTTAACCTTCCCCTTAGAAATACCATCAAATATAGCTCCCCCTGCTATCACTAGGGGACAGGTCCTTAATGCTCTCTCTAAGGCCAAGAACCCTAGATCAATGTGCCCAGACCATATCCCAGTATGTCTTCTAAATAGCATGAAGCATGACCTAGCAGACCCTCTGTAATTGCTATTTAACTGTAGCTTCCAAAAGAACTTCATGCCTCATGAATGGAGAACAGCAACATTCATCCCTCTGCACAAAGGTTTGCCATCCACATATCCTGGAAACTACAGACACTCAAGTCTCACTAGTCTCATATGTAAAGCCATTGAAAGAACTATGATGGAAATCATCAATAATGACATAGGAAACCTGCAGACATTGGACTCCACCCAATTTGGTTTCATCAAGGGCAGGTCATGCCTACTCAGCTTGCTGGACTTCTTAGATAAGGTCACTAAATCAATGGATGAGGGCAAAATGGTTCACACTGCCTGTCTGACCTGGTCAAGACTTATGACAAAATACCTGACTTGGACATTGTTGACAAACTTAAGAGGTTACATAAAAACCCTTATGCCACCCAGTGGATAGCCAGCTGGCTCACAGATGGGACTCAAGAAGTTAGAACTGGGAAGTCCACCTCTACAAAGAGACCAGTCACAAGCAGAGTCCCTCAGGGATCAGTCCTGGGACCACTCTTCTTTGGCATTTACTTCTCTGAAGTCAAGCCCAATGTCAGTGGCCTGTGGCTGACTAAACTTGCAGATTATTGCAAATTTGGAGCTGTAATTGAATCACCCACTGGCACAAATGCTCTTCAGGAAGGGCTGACACAGAAAAACAACTGGTGTCTGAGCCCTGAACTAAAACAAAATACCAAGATATGCATAACAGTTTTCTTCAAGAAGTCATCCACCCTTGCTAACTTTCATATTGACAATACACCCTTAAGAGTTGACCCAGTAGTCAAGAACTTGGGGACAAACATAGACAATAATCTAGCCTTTGACCATCACATGTCTACAGTAGTGCAGAAAACATTCTATGTTATTCAACTTATAAATGAAGGGATGTTATCTAGGTCCAAAAAAAGTCATTATTTCAGTGTATGCTGCATTCAGCAGACATATCATCGAGTACAATCCCCCCTTGTTACCTACCTAACCAGGTATATCCAACATCTGGAACATCCAGAGACGTTCCTCACTAAAAGGCTACAAGATGGAAGTAACATGTCTTATGCAGACCACCTCAGGGTTCTATCCCTATATTCTGTCTCCTACAGGCTGTTGAGGGGAGATCTATGCCTGGCATACATGACATTGTAAGACCACTCTCTGATGTACCATCTTCATACCCACAAAACAAACAGCACCAGAATTACCCATTCTAACGACTTAAACCTTACCTCTGATAAATAGGGCATGGTTGAGAAATAAGTATGTTTCCCAGAGACTACCCCTTCTCTGGTACAGGCTCCTCATCTATGTCAAGCAGATTTCTTCCCTAACCTAATTCAAGTGTAACTTGGACAATTGGATGAGGAACAAGAAGTTCATCCCTTGTTTGGCACCTATGCTTCTAATGGACACAGGTGACCTCTAAATGGTTCATCTCCAAGGCCTCTACTTGTAAATGTTTCACCTCCCAAGTCCCTGCTTACACTTATCAAGGGTACCAGAACTTGGCAGAGATTTGGAATGCATGGCTAGGCTTAAATAGGCCCTTGTGGTTGTTAAGCTAATAATCTCCTATGAACCTCCCCAGAGCCAGATTGAGGAAAAGCTGCCAGACAGGCTGGTTGGTAGAGATGCTCAGAGGAGACAGGTTGTCCACTATCCTTCTGATCTTGTTGTGTCAGTGCCACACAATGCAGTTGTAGGACTGTCATGGAGATAGAGACACATTCCACCACTGCCTTAAAAGAGATAGTGCAAACACTAAATGTTTTGCATTCTGATGTGTGGGGCTGCCTAATGTCTAAAAGATGTGGGAAACTCCTTGGACAGGACAAATGACACACTGGATCTGGCAGTGTCTTTAACAGAAAATCTGCTGGAGTGGGTTGGCATCCACCTGACTGGAGAGTCATTATATTATCCGGTGTTAGTCAACATGGCTGTGTAAGATCCCCCTTCCGTAGTTGCACTCTTTCCACTGCTCCATCAGTGATTATGGTGTCTGCATCCAGACGTGGTAAGTCATGTTGCCATGGTTCAGGACATAGTCATGATGAGAGCTCATCCAACAGACATTGCTCACATTCATCTATAAAACACCGGAGAAGGATCCAAGAAGTCCGGTAGTAAGCACACTAGTAACTGCAACACAATTCTGTTGATTAAAATGCTGTTCTAATTAAACCAAATCTTTGAAGACAGATTAACTGTAAAATGAATGTAGAAGCTCTCCACAAAATTCGATGTGAAAGTTTTATTCCAACGACCAAAAAAGACAGATTTAATCACAAGCGCTTTTGCCTGGTCATACCAGGCTTTCTCAAGTGTAACTAAATTAAAAAGTAACAGGACTTTATACAGAAAGCACATTGCCTTAATTGAGATTCAATTAATGCGTCACACTAATTGTAAAATGTTAAATTCAATACAAACTAGAACTTTTAACACTATAAAATTCATTGTGCAAAAAATGCATACTTAAAAACACATTTGACTGCTATAAACGCCCTTTAAAAACTGTTGAATGATGAATTGTTCTGAAAAAGTTAAATGCTTAAAACTTGATTTGAAAAAAACTTATTGTGAATGTTATTGACCATTTAAGTGTGCCTAAAAAAGTTCAATAGTTGACTAATATTTGTTAAATAAAATAGTTACCAACAAGTTTGACATGCAATTGCCCATAAATATAATTAAAATTAAAAGTATGCTAAATGGATTTGGACAGATTCAGTATTTTACTTCTAGATGGGACCCTTTGTGGCCAACACCGTTCATTTTTAAGATTTATTATACATACATTAAAATCAAGTAAAACAGTTTAAAAAAGCTTTTGACCAATAAAGTGCATGGCAAGAAAAATAAATATGAAAGTAGAAAAAATGTGATTAATGTAAACTTGAAAACAATTATAGGGCATTATAATATGTTCCTTTTCTTTTTCAGTACTGGTGCCAAACTGGTAGCCTCATTTAAACCAGGATGTCTTGTTGCATTTAACTGCAACTGCCAAGTAAGTTCCCTAATAGCTAAGAGGGTTTCCCAATCCCTCCCCCCTTTGATCTTGTTGTATTTTGTCAATGACAAAGAACCTTATGGCCATTTGTGGGCAAGTTAACTAATGCCTAAAAAAGGCATTTGTGTCTTTGCCTTTAACAATGTCATATTGGTGTTCATATATTCTGCGCTTGAAAGCCCTGTCAGTTTTGCCGACATAGAATGCCGGACAAGCCTGGCATAGACCAATATAGACCACACCTGTGGTGTTACATGTAAAATGCCCCTTGGCGTATAAAGTTGTATTTCTTGCCCTAATACGCACTTGAGCCCCTTGTAAAATGTACTGACATTGATTACATTTTCCACATGAAAATGTTCCATTCTGTCCAGTTGCCCTACTGTTCCTTGAATTTAACTCAGTTGTTAAATTCCTTTCAAATAACCCTTTAAGATTTATATTTGCTTTTTTAACAAATCCTATTTTCGTAAGAACGAGTCCTGAAATTTCTTCCTGCATAGTCACCATTGGCCATAGGTTCCTTATAGTTCCTTCTATCATTGATGAATCTTCAGTAAAAGTATATACAAAATTTTTTATGAAGTTAGTAAACCCAGTTACTTCCCTTTTACAAATTTCAACCCTTGTGCATAATAATGGGGGATATTCACGGTCCCTTTTTAATGTTATTTCCTCTTTAATAGATTGAAATAGCTGTTCAGGGTACCCTCTATCTAAAAATAACTTTTTTAAAAAATCGATTTCCTGCAAAAACATCAAGTTGGTGCTGCATATTCTTGATGCCCTTATGAGCTGCCCCTTAATTGGTGTTCATATATTCTGCGCTTGAAAGCCCTGTCAGTTTTGCTGACATAGAATGCCGGACAAGCCTGGCATAGACCAATATAGATCACACCTGTGGTGTTACATGTAAAATGCCCCTTGGCGTATAAAGTTGTATTTCTTGCCCTAATACGCACTTGAGCCCCTTGTAAAATGTACTGACATTGATTACATTTTCCACATGAAAATGTTCCATTCTGTCCAGTTGCCCTACTGTTCCTTGAATTTAACTCAGTTGTTAAATTCCTTTCAAATAACCCTTTAAGATTTATATTTGCTTTTTTAACAAATCCTATTTTCGTAAGAACGAGTCCTGAAATTTCTTCCTGCATAGTCACCATTGGCCATAGGTTCCTTATAGTTCCTTCTATCATTGATGAATCTTCAGTAAAAGTATATACAAAATTTTTTATGAAGTTAGTAAACCCAGTTACTTCCCTTTTACAAATTTCAACCCTTGTGCATAATAATGGGGGATAATCACGGTCCCTTTTTAATGTTATTTCCTCTTTAATAGATTGAAATAGCTGTTCAGGGTACCCTCTATCTAAAAATAACTTTTTTAAAAAATTGATTTCCTGCAAAAACATCAAGTTGGTGCTGCATATTCTTGATGCCCTTATGAGCTGCCCCTTAATGATGCCAATTTTTTGTTTTAAAGGGTGCCCACTCTCAAAGTGCAGAAAACTGTTGGAATAAGTGGGTTTGCGGAAAATACTGGATATTAATCCAGTTCCTACAGGATTCTTACATAATTTGATATCCAAATAATGTAGTTCTGTGTTACTTACTTCAAATGTAAATGAAAGAAAGTCAGTGGAATTGTTTAAATACTGCATGAATTCCTTTAACTGGTTTTCAGAACCTCCCCAAAAGATACAAATGTCGTCCAGAAACCTCCGGTAGTGCTTAATATATTTCTTCCAACTTGTTGAATGTATGTAGTCCAACTCCCATTTATGTAATACTATATTCGCGTAAGCTGTAGCACACGGTGCACCCATTGCTACCCCACTTTTCTGTTTAAAAAATTTGCCGTTGCAGAACAAAAAATTATTGTTTAATACAATGTCCATAAATTCAATAATCAAATTGATAATACTACTGCTTAATTTAGTTTCAGTGGCAATCATCTGTGAAAACCATTCCATGCCCTGATGGTGGAGAATACTCAGGAAAAGTTCAACTATATCCACCGTTACCATCAAATAATTGGAATTGTCCAAATCGGAGGGTATGTTACTTAAAAATTCCCATGAATCCCTGCAGACATATGGTAAAGAAGATGTATATTCCTTTAAGTGCTGATCTATAAATATACTTAATGGTTCCGTTGTGCTGCCTGCTCCTGCAACTATAGGCCTAAATTTAAGTGGGTCTAGGCCCTTATGCACCTTAGGTATTCCAAATAAGGTGGGGGTTCTAGGTTTAAGTACTAACAAGTAATTGTATAATTTTTCATCTATGCAACCCTGCATCAAATGGTCATATAGGCCATATTTTATGTTGTCAATCGAAATGTTCAGCTCATTTTGAGATACTTGTTCATAGATTTCATCATTTTGTACCAAATTTTGTAAATAGTTCTCATAATCATGCTGAAACATAAGTACAATTCCACCTCCCTTGTCTGGTTTCATTACTCTTATGTGCTTTTTCCTGATGTCCTGCATAATATCCTCAAACACACGTGGGAAGTTGGTGGAAGCTAGTCCCTTATTGTCCCTGAAACTTTCCCTCCAAATCCTTTCTACCATTTCTTCAAATATTTTTAATGAAGGATGTGTGGGTGGATTGAAAGTACTACTTCTCACTAAGGGGGTGTTTGTGTATGACTGATTTTTAAAAAATAAATTTAGATTAAGATTTTTGATAAAACTTTTAAGCTCTATCAAGAGATTGGGGAGGTAACTGCGTTTGCTAGGAACAAACTGCAAACCCTTAGTGAATAAATCAAAATGTTTATCAGAGATAGATAAATCAGTATAATTGTAAATGTAAAAATTATCTTTGTTAAAAATTTTGCAACCATGTATTTCTTCTTCTATTATGAAGCTGGGGGTAATCAAAATAGTGTTATACACACCACTCATTTGCGCCCCCTCCCCCATGTCCGCTGTTGATGGTAACTCGTAGTTCCCCCTGGTCTCCCCTGGGGAACCTGAAAACCCTGTTGTTGGTTAAACCCCTCCCTCCTTGCTAGATGCTCACTTCTTCTTGGGGGGTCATGCATGGTCATTACTTCATCCTGGTTGTAATTATTAGGCACATTAAAATTGTTATTAAAATTGTTGTTAAAATTACTGTTGAAATTGTTAGAATCATTCCGTTCATGATGTTCTACATCAACACCTCTCCCTTTGAAAGGTGTCGGGTATGCCGTGCCTTGCTTATATTCATTAAAATCCCTATCTAACTTTTTGGCCTTTCTGTCCAGTACCTTAAAACAATGCATGTCAACTTCAGTAAAGGTGTCATCATACTTTTTCTTACATCCTATGAACTTTTCATTATCAGTGATCAATTCATCAAGTTTAGTAAGCTCGTTCAAAATACAATTAGATTTACATTTGTAATCATCAATCATCATTTGTAACATCTCTAAATCCGTTCTGTTAAAAAGCTCCACAAGCCTTTGATAAAGTTCAGAGCCCCTATGTGCGTTGTTTGGAAAATGGTAACAACGCAAACCTTTAGGGATTCTCTCAACTCTGATGCATTCTTTTAAATAATTAATTTCCATTTGAGTATTTCTATAAGCATAAAGCTTAGTCCTGAACACATCAAGTTTACTGTCCAACTGTTCAAAATTAGTATCTGCAGTACCTGTTTTTAATTGCGGCTCCTGCTCAGCCCATGCATTCATGTAGCACTCCAACATCTAGACAGAGCCATGGAATTAGCAGTGTGACACCTGACAGAAGTTGTTCTTGTGGTCGAGTGTGACAAAGCTGAACTGACAAGTCCAAACCTGTCAGAGATGCCTTAATGTAGTGACAGCACAGTGCTCGATTGTGTTCATGCAAACACAGATTCAGCAAAAACTTGCCCATTACACCAGATACACACACACAGATGCACATGTGCTCTCCATACACACGCACACACATTATCTGAACAATAGTGTAGACTGCTATACATATCTTGCTACTGGTGCTGACAATTGCATTCTTTATAAATGCAACACTCACTTGTTTGATATCAGACTTGAGCTACTGTACCCCACACCCCCCCTTTGCACATTTCTTTGTGACTTTCAGTTGCAAACATGTCTGATGCACAGAGTAGATAGCTAATGCATGCTTACTCACTACCTCCCTTTAATGTAAAGATATTGCAGAATCTTCTTCTTCTTTCAGCTTTTCCCAGTTAGGGGTCACCACAGCAGATCACCTGTCCACTCATGATTGGCAGTGGTGCCAAGTTGCCAGCCTGGTGCCCAACCTTCCACAGAAGGTACACACACACATGCGCTAACACCTAGGGCAAATTTAGAGTGTCCAATCCACCTACAGCATGTCTTTGGGATGTGAGAGGAAACCGGAGCACCCGGATGAAACTCACGCGACCACAGGGAGGACATGCAGACTCTGCACAGAAGGTACCCCAGCCGAGAATTGAACCGGAGAACTTCTTGCTGTGAGGCAGCAATGCTAACCACTGCACCACCGTGGCCGCCCAAACATATTGCAGAATAAATGTTATTATTTATAGTTCATAGTTGTGAATAACTGGTTATCTTATTGTTGACCCTCTTGTTAGTATTCTTATTAATGCAGTCAAAGTAGATATTTAAGTTTTACTTATTGGCATACTTTTGCAAATGGTGCTACATTGTCCTGCTCACTTGGTTATAAACAATGGTCAACTGAAATGCTCGATGCATGGTACTGGGAAAATCCATAGCTGTATACATCAAACATCTGTCATAAGCTATTACTGACATTACTGTACAACTGGGACATATTCCAGCTTAGGGTTGCATAATTTGCATATGAGAATAATCAGTTGTATAACTTTTCTTTTTTCTATACAGGTTCCAAACAATGTTCTAGTACTGCAGCTATAAGATGTGTCCTTGGCAGGTGTCTGTGATCGATGCTAATAGAACACAACCATTATATGGTAAAGTGGGAGTTGTGTAATTTTGCAGCATCAGCTTTGATATTTGCATGTGCTTAGGCACTTAGGTTTCCAATTAGGTGGCCAGAGTATGGCTCATTCTATGCATTTTAGCCAATGTTATGACATATTGTACATACCTACATCTGCCTGCAGCATCTGCAGCTGGTGGTTCTCCTTCACGCTCCTCCTCATTTGTATTTGTTGGACTTGCTGGCCTTATCTGTGGACCTGGATACTGTGGCACTGCCCCTAGTTGCTCTTGTGGGTGCTGTTTCCTGAAAATTATATTGTGCAACATGAACCAGACTGTGAGTATTTCGGCAGAGGTTGATTGGTCATACTTCAGGGCATCTCTTGTGTGTAAACACCAGAATCTTGACTTGAGCAAGCCAGATGCACATTCTATGATATTCCTACTTTGAACATAGGCATTGTTGCATCCTTGCACAATGTGGATATGTGGGTATCTCACTGGTGTCATAAGCCAACATTCCAGTGCATAACCTACATTATCCACTAGATGTCCTTGTGGAAAGTAACCCCTAGCAAACTTGGTATGCACCTCACAAGTGGCATATGTGTGAGTTGGGGAAACTGCCTGCGTTACCTGTACAGACATTGCAGAGGATCCCTTTGAGAATTACAGACAATGTGACACTTTGCAGACTGGTATCCTTTCCTGTTTATGTACCCCCTACCCAGTTCACTAGGTGGGGCTTTTATTTCTATGTGTGTGCAATTTATTTCCCCCAAAACTTCAGGGAAAAGTACATGTAACTAGTATGCATAAAATAACACATAACTTTGTTTCTAATGAAATGGGTTCTCCTCAATTTCCCTTGGGCCTTAGCTGAGGATGGCAGAACCTGCATATTTTCTCTAGTATTTCTCTGTCCACCCTGTATTTCCCTACAATCTCTGTGTCATGCAGTCCATATTAAGTCAAGTGGAATCAAATCACCATCCTTTTTCACAGCTGTTTGGCGGCAGCAGCACCTTGACTTAAAGTCTGTTGCACATACAATGTAATGACGGCAGCAGTAATCCTGACATTTTTTTTTCTCTAAATGCAATCCTGGCTGCATTCCAAACACTTTCATATTTTAGAGCAAATGGCTACACTGCGTATAGACTATTACTTTTATAAGATCACAAACAGCTCAAATGTTGGATTGGTTAATTAGCATGTAATTTGGATACCGGTGCTTTCTTTAACATATTCTACCAAGTAACCTTGCTTTGAGGCTCTACACTAAATGGAGAGCCATTTAATGAATATGAAATAGTGCTCTGTCATGTGTGTAGCACACCGCATATACAATAGTGGCACTTAGTGTAGGTGCTCATGACTCTGCGCCATTCTTTGTTCTCATTTCTCTTCTTTCCCATTTTTTTCTTCTTTCTATTTTTGTTTACTTTGTTTTTATTGTATTTTATTTGTTTCTAAGCATACTGTTACAGTAAAATGTCAATATGTTTGAAATTGTACTTTTAGATTTTTTTTTACTGAGTCTGTAAATGGCTGTATTACTTTAATGAACACATCAGGGTTCATACATTGTTCTTTCGGACAATGGATGTCTGTATTACACATTATTATTGCAACAGTTTTGGTCCCTCAACATATATTTGTAATTTCTTCTTCTTCATGTACGTATTATTGCCTCATTTATTCCTACGATGATAGCCATTTACTGCCAAAGTAGTTGTGAAACATAATTTATAATGTAACAATACCTCTTTTTACCATTCTTTATACTTCTTGTTCACTACTAAAACCAATCTGACTTTATCATCCGCATTGTATTCCTGTGATTCCTCTACTTAAGAGTTTTCTATTTATTTTGCATCTCAGATTCTGCTTTGAATATAAGCATACATGTTAATGACCATTTATACATTTTTCCTTTGTTCTAGATTTCTGAAGCTTTTCACCTACTTCATTGCTGCCTTGGGCCTTCATCAGAGACATCCATTGGAATCGGCCCCAGCCTAGACAGAAAATCAAAGTCAACAAAATTGTTCAAAAATCTTTATATAGTTATTTTTCGGAAGAGAGGCCTATGACAATAAGTTATTTTCTTCTGCTATTATTTACTCAACATTTATAATTACTCTATGCATTTAACAGTTTATTATATAAACTGCTATAGTAAACATCTGTGTTCGGCACAAAAAATGGAAAAAAATGAGATGGTGCAGTAAAAAAAAAAAAAAAAAAGCATACCACATCAAATATCCACACTAAAAGATTATCTTACCTAGAAAAAATATTTTATTCACTTACCAAATTTTGTAAATGTAGCTGTCCCTACTGGTCTACAGCCTTTCTAATGAGCAAGTAACAGACCACAGTTTTGCAGAAAAGCACATCGATGTACAGATTTGTCCAATCTGTTTTGCAACTTCTCAAAAACATCACTAAGATTTGTCCAATCTGTTATGGGAATAATATTTTAAAGCTGCAAAATTAAGACAACCCCCCCACACTGTTCCATGCTATTTTCATAGGCTGGATTCTATAAAGTTCACAGCTGAGCATGACAAAGGAAGACTTCCGTCCACCTGATACAGACACGGTTTCAGAAGATATGCCAAAGACAGACCGACTATTTAAGTATTCAAAGTAGGATAATTAAAGATTTTGCACATGCCACTGTGATTCCAAAACACAGTGTATGTACACAACACAACTCAAATGCAACAAACTGCTGCACTGACTCCATGACTGAAATCCTCAGTGCATACATTACAGAAGGAATTCATGCTAATACTATGGATGATGGTGAAATCTGTAGCAAAACTGAAAATAAAACATATAACAATGCAACCTGTTGCTAATATACTGCAGCAGACAGCAGTGATGCAAGCTATAAATGAAGATGTTGCTGTGCATCATAAAAGGCAGCCAGCTAGAGTCAGATTAAGGCTGCAACTAAACCAGTTGTCAGACCAGAAAATAATCAACAGATGCCATTGAGACAAACAAATGGTACTGGCTGTCTGTAACATTTGTGCCACAGACATGTCTGTGCAGACCTTGTGAGGAAACTCCATCCCCCTTGAAACTAAAGTGTATCTCAGTCTAGGTGCACTCGTATCTGGGACATTCCAGAGACACATGGGGGATGCTGGGGGATTATCCCAGACAGCTGTCAGTTGTATCTGACAAAACTCCTGGCAGCAATGTGCAGCAAGGTGGATGACTACATATACTTCCCATTCAAAGCCATGGAGTGAAAAAATGTAATGCACCAGTTCTACAATTTCCCAAACTTCCCCATGTACTTGGTGCAGTAGATTCTACACAAATACCTATCTAGACACCAGTACATCTAGAAGCAGGCCGATAAATAAACAGAAGCAGCTGGCCATCTATCAACTGCTGAGTTGTGTGTGCAGCAGATGGCAGCATAATAAACATCATGGCAATGTACCCTGGAAGTGTCCATGATGCTGCCATTTGGAGAGAAAGGGAAATGAGGGCTGTATTCCTGCATGGGGAAATTGCTGAGGGATCACTTCTGGGTTAGTACAGGAACACAGCCAGGATGTCAGTTAAGGATCCCCCCTCTCAACAATATCCAGCTTGAAAGGAAGTGATTTACTCCCTACAGCAGGCGACTGTGGTTATCCTTTTCCATGGTTGCTGACCCTGTACTGTGAAACATCCAACACTGCACAGGAGGCCTATGATAGAGTACATAAAACAACCAGAAACACCACAGATCAAGTGTTTGGTGTACTGAAAGCTAGGTTCAGATGTCTTGACTCATCCAGGGTGCACTGCAATACAGACCTGAGAAGACAGCACAGATGATAACTGTGTGGCATGCTGCACAACATGCTAACCTGAGTACATGGCAGTCTTCCAGCTGAAGGCATGGATGAACTATCTCAAGAACCACAGAATTGCACACATAACAGAGGAGGAGCAGAAGGACATAGGGGACAGAAGTCATAGGTGTAAGCAATGTAGGGTGCAACACCAAGTGCAGGTCCAGGCTACACAGCAGTGTCTGACTAAGACATTTGAGTTATAACAAGCTACATGTATATGAGTACACAGAAAGAACATTGATGTTCAGATGTTGACTCACCACAGCAACACACATTGCATCTAATAGCAAGTATCCACTACATCTACAAACTGAACATCACACATAACATGAGCATAACATAGTCCAACATGAACATATGAAAATGTGACAAAAAAACAAAAATCAACTCATAACACAGCAGACACAGGTAAGCATGCACACTCGGTTTGCTTTATCGCTGTATAGTACACAAAAAGGGACACACATCAGTGCTACTTATATATGTGCAACATCATAACAAAAAGACATCATGCGAGACATCATGTAGATATTTTTATTTTATAAACACATATCACAATGTAGTGGTATTCAAATAATATGAGTCAGCTATGTGCTCTACATTGTTGACAGACTTTAGCACAGTCTTGGTTGACCTCACTGACATCTCACAGCATGGTCCATCCTGCTACATCTTGTACTGTTTGCTCCACATATTGAGATGAAGAAGCATGACTGCAAAGTGAAGTCCTTGTGACTGGCAGGATCTGAGTATATGTGCCAGCAGTTGACATCTGTGCAGATTGGACCATGGATAGGGATTCCCTATGGCCAATAGTGGTTCTGTGGACAGGTAATCTGCCTCTTACAGGTTGTAATCTTCTGTACATAGTCATGGAATGCAAAATCTTGCTTGTAGTACAACACTGCTACAGTACTGTAGAGGCCAGGTTTTCCACTGACAGTGCCACAGTTAGCAGACTCTCATTCTGATCAACCAGTGCAGCCATAATCTCACAGTTTCTGCAGTCTTGTCCTTCATGACATGTAGCTGGTGTGCCACATGATCGATGGCATGGGCAAGTGCACAGATGACTGAACAATGCTTTAGCAATGGCCTTTCATTTGCCTACAGCAGGAGGTGGAAACCCTCTGACACTTGGCCATGTACAAAATCTGCTCACCTACATCTATTATGACATTCTGTGTTTGTCTGTTGAGTGGTTCCCCCAGCAGCAGTGCCCCCTACTGTGGTGCATTGATCAATGGCCTCACTCTGTTCAGCACTCACTGTGTCATCATTCTACGAATGAGTTGAAAACTGGACTTCCACATCTGAGGATACATCTTGTGCAATATCAGTGTCAACCTCACTGATGAATTCTTCAAACAACTCAGCATTGGCACACTACCAGGCTGAGACATATCATGAACAACATAATGATCACTGAATGGGGCTGCTGGATGATAAAAGACAGTTAGTATGCTACAAGATACAAAGACACAGATCAAGGCAATGTGCCTACAACACATGATGAATATAAAAGACAGTTTGCCAGTATATTTCACTGCAATGTTACAAATACTACTGACTCCATTTACAATCTACAGTATGTTTCACATAATGTACATAAACTAAGTATATAATATATTAACATGATCAATAAATGTGATATATATGATCCGTACAAACACAACAATTCACCTAGCAAAAACTCACAGAACATTGTTGTTGTACCACTGTGCTGAACTTCAGCTAGTATAGGGAAGAAAATGATATTATAGATCAAATCATTGGCAACATTTACCAGGTGAGCACAGCTAAAACATACATAATGTCTGACATACACATATCACTCATATGTGCACTTGAGGACACCTGCCATGTAGAGATTGTGGTTTGTACTGTGGATCCTGCAGTGGGAAAGTAAAGAGAAAGACAGCACAGTCATGTAGTTATCAACACTAATACTGACAACATAACATATACAATACAGTGATATGGGCTGCAAGTACAGTAATATAGGCTGCAAATACTCATGTGATGGACATTGCAACTGTACACCAGAGGGGCCTGTATTGACAAATACTGACAAATATGTCAGCCATCATGTGTGCTAAACATTGTTGAAAGCTCTGACAATATCACTGTAACACACCTGGTCTTTCTGCTCTTAATAATGCATGTCTTGTGCCTTCACTGCATGTACCTATTGTGTTGAATTTTAGGGCAAAAACAATATAACAGTAAACAGCAATGCCATTAAATGAGGTGTGGGCACTAACAAAGTAGTGTGTACAGCAGCATTATAGAGACACTCACCTGCTGTTCCTTGTTGCAGACTGAAAGCAGATGGAACTGTGACTATTAATAAAACACGCATTACAACTGTAGTTTGCACTGCTCTGTCTGCAAGACATATCTACCAATACATGTAATTATACTTAAGTTCATCATCCTCACTTTGAAGTTCATGGATCATCTTTGCTGCTGTAAATCAAAACCAGAAACACATAAATGTATACATGTTGAAGTAATATGCAGTGAGTGCCAAAATACTCATCACTGTACTGAACATACATGTCCATCCTGGAGCCCCAGCTTCAATCCCACCACCAGGGATTTGTCACTCCCTTCATGCTGTATGCAATGATGTCAACAAATTGTGATGTCATTGGCTAGGCAGTGGTGGTCCACCACTGTTGACATCCCTTACCTCTCGTAACATGTCACTCTGTTGGCTGCATAAAGAATCATGTCCAAGCAGTGATGTCTAAAGCCCTCACTGGATTGGTTGTGGCCTCCAACTGCATTGATCAAGTTGGTGAGTTCTGTCCAGATTTAATTTCTCCAAACAATATCTACTGAACAGCTTAGGTGTTTCATTCCATGTTGTCAGACAGCATAGATTATGATGTCATTTTCCTGGGGGGAAAGCTGTCATCCCTAGGCCAGTAGGTCATCTAGAAAACATTGATGTGCACATGATAAGAATTATGGATGAGCACACTTATGCATTTGATTCTGTGAACAGCATATGCCAAAATAAACACTATGTAGTCCTGTGAAATGCAAACATCGGTATTATACTGTCTGTAAGAAATACTAACATGATACGAGAAAAGTATCAAAAATGGCTTCATATGTCTGTAAAATCAATATAACTCTCCATATTTGTACAGTTCGTGAGTTGAATTAGAATACCTGACATTACTTATATGTTGAAGGGAAGTCCAAAGATAACAGCAACATGCCAACTCAGTATAAGTTACAGATAATCTGTAAATCACTCTCCATACATTGTTATCATTTGCAGTGGAACTCTATCTGTACAACTCCATGTGAGACTTAACAAAAATATTTGGAAGAACATCTCCCGTATGCATACATTTCCAGAAAACATGGCTCCAGAAACTTTTAACAACTTCAGTTAAAATTACCATTTTGATTAAATATGATTTTAAACACATATCTTTTGAAATGATTAACTTTAACAGCAGTACTAATTACCATTACAGAAATTCCACTGATTGCCAGTGTACCTATCACTCAAACTCACAGAATCAAAGTGCACCTTGTGTGCAAAAAGCTTTAAATACCGTTTGTGCCATATATAATTAATAAGGTTAATTAAAATTCAAGTTCTTTGAATCCCATTCATGCACATCCATGCAGATTGCCATTTTGTACTGTAAGACCCAAGTGTATCACATAAACACCTGGTAGGCATTGATAAATGGTATCATGTGTGATATTTGCCTGTTATATTCCAATAATCTTAGAACATGACATCAGCATCACTTTCAAATATTGAATTTGATACATTTACTGATCAGACCATTGTTAACTGCAAACTTAGTGGTACCTCAATGAACATTTCTGTGTTTTTCTGGTTTTCAGATATCACTTAGTGGTACCACAGTGAACATTTCTGTGTTTTTCTGGTTTTCAGATATCACTTAGTGGTACCACAATGAACATTTCTGTGTTTTTCTGGTTTTCAGATATCACTTAGTGGTACCACAATGAACATTTCTGTGTTTTTTCTGGTTTTCAGATATCACTTAGTGGTACCTCAATGAACAGTTCTGTGTTTTTCTGGTTTTCAGATATCACTTAGTGGTACCTCAATGAACATTTCTGTGTTTTTCTGGTTTTCAGATATCGACTAAATAAAAATGGTGATGGGAACTTTGAGGAAGCTGAGATCTGTCTGTGCACCCAAATGGACTGAGGAGGAGACAACACAGATGTTGACCATATATGCTGGATTGGAACAGAGGATGAGAGCCCATATATATCATATTCATTTTGTTATAGGCATGTTTTAGCTGCTGTGAGAATTAGCTTTTGGGGATAGATCACTGGACTTTGTACTTGCTGTCTTCTTCACTATGGGTTTGATAGCCATGTTGTTATTTTAGGTAATAATGTGTGTAATATCTATAAATATGTCTTTTCTAATTTCTCCAAATCTTTTGGGTTTCTAATACCATGATGGGAATGGACCCCATTCCTAACTCAAAGTATGATTACAGTTCAAAAAATTAGTATTGTTTCAATTTTTGATGTCAGCCAAAAGTGCTCTTCGCAGCATCTGCAATGTGTGCAGTAATGACTCCTTCTGCAATTCGTATGGGGTTACATGGATTGGTAACATATCTAAAATATGATTGTAAATTATTTTTTATAAGACCCATTGCTCCTACTACTAGTGGAACTGTCTGGGTATCTTTCTTCCACATTGCTCTCATTTCTGCCTGCAGATCCTGGTATTTTATGACTTTGTGTCTGTCTGTATGCAAGACGCTATTGTCACTGGGCGTGGCAATTTCAATGATCAATGATCCTTTTGTCTTCTTTTCTTGGACCACTATATCCAGTTTTCTAACATCTATCTTTTGAACTGTCAATAATGGGTGATCCCATGTGATATAAAATTCATCATTTTCTATGATGCTTTGTGGCTCATTTTTCCAGTGTTTTTCAGCTACTTTAATACCATAATGTTTGCACAATCCTCAGCTCAACAGTCTTGCCACATTATTATGCCTTTCAGTATACAGTCCTTCTGCCATTAGTGTGTCACAACCAGCAACAAGTTGTGTGACTGTTTTCAATTTGGTTTTACAAAACCTACATTTGTCTGTTTCTCCCACATGTTCAATGGACTTTGTAAACCAGTGTGTACATAGCCCACTATCTTGGGTTGCCAATATTAACCTTTCATTTCTGGGCTTGAATTCGTCACTCCTTAACCATTCCTGCATTCGTTCTTGATCAACATGAGGCTCTTCCAGAAGTTTTCTATACTTGCAATATATTTATGTGTTTTTCACATTTGTTGCCTTCTCATCAGGTCCTTCACCTTATAGTCTTTCTTTTGTTTTTTGGCACATTCAGTTGCTGCCTGGTTTTTATCTCCTTCTGGTTTGATTTCCATTCCTGCTTGACGTCAATATGCTTCTGTTAAATTAAGCAGAGAAGTCATCTTAGATTTATTCTCCTCATGTTTCAAAACTTTCACTACATTTGTATCTTATGAGACCAGTAGATATGTGTGAAGTCCCATGATTGCAGATCTATACATGTAATCAATTTCAAGGAGGCCCATCCCTCCTTCAGAACTGGGAATATATAATCTTGGTATACACTGATTTTTATAAATCATTCGTTGAGCATGAAGAATCCTTCTTGTTTTCCTATTTAATCTATCCAACACGTTTTGGGGCCAATCAATCATTCTAAAACTGTATGTTAGGACAGGAAGAGCAAATTGATTTATAGCTTGAATCTTGTTCCTAGATGTCAATGTAGTTCTCAGGAATAATTTATGACTTCTAAAGTATTCCTTACTGGATTTTATTCACATTTGTTGATGTTTTATTGCTGATCCTTCATTAATTCCCAAGTATTTATACACTCCCTCTTGCTCAAGTTCTTTTATATCACATTCTTGTCCCAAACTGATTTTTTCCTGGTGCTGCAATTTTCCTGCTTTAAAGATTGCCTTTGCACATTTATCAAGACCAAATGACATTCTAATATCATCTGAAAAAGTTTTGACAACCTGCAGCTGTGATTTCAGTTCCCCATCCGATGAGCTATACAGTTTTAAATCATCGACAAAGAGAAGATGAGAAGTCATTAAACTTTGTTGTTTTCTAGGAGCCAAATTGTAGCCATGGTCTAAGCTGTTAAGTAAACAGCTTAATGGATTAATGGTAAGGCAGAATAGCAGCGGTGACAAAGAGTCTCCCTGGAACATCCCCCTTTGAATTGTTATCCCTGGGATAATAATCTGTCCTTTATCATGGCTTAATTGCAAAGTGGTTTGCCATTGTTTCATAGTTACTGTAATGTAGTCAATCAGTGTGGGGTGTATCTTATACACTTTTAAGCACTCTTTTATTCATGAATGTCGGATGCTATCAAACGCTTTTTTTGTAGCCAATCCATGCCATACTTAGATTCTTCCCCTTTTTACAGTTCTCCACTATAACTTTATTTAACAACAAATGATCCTTTGTTTCATATGACTTTCTTTTATTGCCCTTTTGTTCTACTGCCATAATTGACTTTTCTTCTAAATGACTATAAACTCTGTTGGCATCAGTTCCCATGTATAGTTTATACATTGTTGGAAGGCAAGTTATTGGTCTATAATTTTTAGGGTAGCTTGCAGGTTCAGTCTTACATACGAGCATTGTTTTGCCTGTCCTGTGTAGATGTGCTTATGTTTTACAACATCTAACTTCATAATTTCAGATAGCCTCTGTTCTTGTGCATAACTGTCACCTAAAGCATCTAAGCTGCAGATGACTGCACATTCCATAGTTTTCTCCACTATTTGATCCATATATATCATATAGATGTTACTATAACAATGCTTTAGCTGTTGTTGGAATTAGCTCACAGGGACAATTCTGTGGACTTTGCACTTACTGTCCTCTTGACTATGGGTTTGATACCCAGGTTGCTATTGAATAATGACCTTAACTATGTCCTTTGAAGATCTACATGTGTTTTACAACATCTAGCTACATAATTTCACATAGCCACTGTCCTCTACCATCACTGATGCCTATAGCACCTAGACCATGGATGACAGTGCATTTTGTAGTTTTCTGCTATAGTCCCACTGTATCACCTATTGAACGGTTACAAGGTGGAAGACACATATACAACTTACTTACGTCATTCTTCTTATACAAGTACACAGACACATTAATTTAATGTAAAAATTAATGCCCGTACCATTGGTTAAACATATTTTGTTACCTATGTGTAAATAGCTATTATGTCTTCACTATGAGAGGTTTAACTGCGGTGGTGGTGCTGCGGTAGTGTTGTCGCCTCACAGTAAGACGTTGTCCTGTTCGATTCTCAGCTAAAGGGTCTTCTGTGTGGAGACATGCGTGAATGGGCATACCTTCTTTGAAGCTTGTGTGTCAGGGCTGGCAACCCGGTACATAAAAATCTACTGCCAAACATTAGCGGACCGGAGTTCCGCTGTGGCGGCCCCTAACCGGGAAAAGCTGAAAGATACAACATTTACCAAATTCTGCCATTCACCTCAGGATTTCTAAGAAACACCTGCAGTAGCTGTTGTCTACAATGACAGCCTAGTTGAATGTTTGCTTGGTCTGTAAAGCAACTTATTAGCATACATACATTTTGATGTGTTGTGAGGTTCAAACCACATAGGGAAACCTGTTACCTTGGTTAACTTCACCCATATCATTTTTTTTTAAATACATATTGCAATAGTTTATGTTAAGGTTTATGTCATGCACACTAATGGCTCACTGGTCTGGTCTTTCTATGAAAATTGTGATAATCCTTAAAGGACTGATAACAACAACTGTTGAATAACAGTGTTTGAAACACATTACTTCTTCATTTATGAGTAGGATGTGCTGAATGTTAGTTCAGCTTGTAAGGACAGAGGCTAGTATATCTACATTTTGTCTTCAAGTTTTGAAGGTGGACACATATATCTTAAACATGTTATACTGATTTCATATACCCATAGCATTCTTTTACCAAAGCATTTTACACTTATTGATATCAATGTATATTTTGAGACTTGTTGCGAATAACTCGGTCATTTAGCAAATTCCTACTGATATATCTGTAATCCGTATTATTCCATTAACATCAGCCATTTAACTACATCTTGATAAATCCTGTTATATGTTTGAGTAATTTTTAGGTTAATACTGTATACTTTTTAGAATGCTGTGAGGAACTGTTTGTCATGAAATACTAAAGTCAAAAGTAGAATAGAATCATCATCTAGGTTTTAAGGGACTGTGATGGGCACACTAACAATTGCAATGAAAGACAGCAAGATGCATGTACTTAACAAGTGATGTCCAATTTCACAAGGAATATTGGTCCTCACACATGCCTTTCTCTGTCCATAATGTAAGCAACAAGTCTGGTTCTGTTTACAGAAGCTGGATGTTACATGACATTGTCAGACTCTGAGGAATTGATTATTTCAATTATGGTTAATTTTTCAGAACACAGTGCTGACATGAACATATTTAAAAAAAAAAAAAAAAATTTAGCTACATGAGCAGCACATGCTCATAGTATGCAGTGCTAAGCCAAGAATATTCTTTGTAGACCATCCCTCAACAGGATGACGTCATAACATTAACTTGTTTCCCTGCTTGGAACACATGCCTTTTGTAGTTAATATGTAGAAGAAAGGCAGATTGTTCTCAAGACTGGAGTTCAGATGTAGGTTCCATCTACAGGTCTGAATCTCATGTTCCCCAATCTGTGTTCAGAGATATTAATACCTGAATATTATAATGTCAACCGAGTGCTGTGCTTAGCTAATGTTTTTCAAAATAGCAGTCTACAAAATGTGTTATGAAATGTTTATCCTTGTTATTTGAGGAATAATTGTGTTCTTCAGAATAGCAGTCTACAAAGTGTGCTGTGAAATGTTTACCCTTGTTATTTGAGGAATAGTGTTTATTTATTTATTTATTTTTTATTTCAGACGATGAAGATAGCAGTCAGAATAGAGCATTGAGCAATGTGATTGAAAGGATGCACAGGCTTAAAGAGCAGCAAAGGGAGAGAGGCATGTTGAATGTTTTATGTATATTATGAATTGAGATGTGCATTCCACTGTTTCTGGGCCTGTATTTTAAAAAAAATTACATGTTTATTGATTAGAATATAGTAATACCCATTATGCAACAGCAAAAAGTAGCTGTCATTAGAAATCTGTATAAAACGTATGGTGTTGACGCATTTTGGATCCATTTTGTCAACACACATTTTTTAACAATATATCCATAGGTTCATAGGTTTATAGGTAGGTACTAGGCTATCAGCCAAAGGGCCTAAGTAAGCCTAGCCAACAAGGTTCCCTGGCTTATGCCACCCAAGAAAGTTAATTTCCTGTGCCCCTGTCAAGCACAGCCACAAAAGTGATCCCCGGGGTATATTTTTCTATTTCCCATTCACTCATCAAGATTTTTCTTGAAGAGTGTTAATGAAGAACTTTGCTTGACATAGATGGGTAGCTTGTTCCAGAGTATAGGAAGTCTCTGGGACAGGAATGTATCCCTCCAGCTTGTCCTGTTTATTGTGCTGACAAGGTTTAGGTCCCTAGAGCACATAGCTCAGTGGGATTGGGATTTCTTTAGGTGTAGCATGTCAAACAGCTCTGGGTTTAACATAGCTTTATATGTTAGGCAGAGATCTCCTCAGAGTAGGCAATATGCTACAGAGTAAAGCTGGAGTTTTTTCAGACAGTCAGTGTAGGGCATCTGTTTGAGGCCAGTAATCTTCTTTGTGAGGTACTTCTGTGGCTTTTCCAGCTGTTGCAGATGTCTTGTGAGGTACATTCCAAAAGGGGTGCTGTACTCTATAGTGGGTCTGATGAGTGCCGAGTAGAGGGGAATAATGAACTCTTTTTTTCCTGGATGAGAACCCTTTTGTGATGAGGTGTGCCACATAGAAGGATTTCCTGACTACTGGGGCGATGTGATTATCAAAGGAGAGACTACTGTCCACCTGGATGCCAAGGTATCTTATCACACATTTGGCATTAAGTAGACTGCCATTTACATGGTAGTTCATGGGTACAGAGTTTTTACCAAAGGGGATGACAATGCACTTTTTGGCATTGAGTTTGAGGCCATGCCTCTGACACCAGGCATCTGTCTCAGTGAGGCCCTTCTGTAGGATGTCCACATCATTTGGGGACTTGACTATGGCTACTAGCTTGAAGTCATCTGCAAACTTCATTAGCCAGTGGCCTTCTGTGTTGGTCTGTACTTCAGAGAAATAGATACCAAACAGGAGAGGTCCGAGGACTGAACCATGTGGTACTCCACTTGTCAGTGGTTTGAAGTCAGATTTGGAGTCTGCCACTTTTACAGTATGGGTTCTGTCAGTGAACCAGTTGGCAACCCATCTTGTGATGTAGGGATTTATACCTAGTTTAGTGAGTTTAGCTATAATTCTAGAATGGGTGATGGTGTGGAAAGCCTTGGCGAGGTCAAGATAAGCTGTGTAAACCACCTTACCCTTTTCTACAGCTTTGGTGACTGCCTCAAAGAAGTAAATCAGGTTCAGAAGGCATGATCTGCCTTTCACAAACTGGAACTGGGTGGGGTCCAGAGTTTGGTGGTTACAAATGTCTCTGTTTATGAGTTCCATGATGATACGTTCCATGGCCTTGCAGACCAGGCTCGTCAGGCTAATAGGGCGATAGTTCCCAGGATAAGTGGTGGCTCCCACTTTGTGCAGTGGGATAACTGTTGCTGTGCACCATTCAGTGGGCACAAAGCCTGATGTGAGACTATGACTGAACCTGGTGCTTAGGTGAGGAACCAGTTCATTCTGAAGTTCATGTAAAATGCTGCCCGGGATGTTGTCTGGTCCCATGAATGCTGTGATTTTGGTTTCAGAGAGTGCAGCTTTTACCTGCATAGATGTGATTACAGGGACTCTGCATTCTTCCTGTATAGATATAGGCCTTTTAGGGGGTGAGAGGGGGGTAAAGTTAGCACTGAACCTACCTGCCAGGATGTTGGCAATATCAGTTGGTTCTGTAATTTTCATGCCATTGTGCTGTAACTCTGAGCAGATCTGTGTGTTGCCATTGAGATACTTGACATAGCTATAGAATGCTTTGTGGTTGCCCTTAGAATTAGTAGTGATTTTGTTTTCATAGCTAGCTTTGGAGGATCTTATAAAGGATCTCAACTTCTTACTGAGGCTTACCAGGAAGCTCCTTCACTCATAGGATTTTACTCTCTTTTGCAACAGTTTCTTCCTTCTGTTGTAGAGTTTGTTTATGGCAGGGGACCACCAGATTGGCTTCCTTTTTTTGGAGGATAGCATCTTGGTTCTGTTTGGGATAGCACGATCCATGAACTAGTGTAAGTGCTTATAGAGTGCATTTGTGTAGGATTCAGAAGTCGTAACTGTACTGTCCATCTGCGTGGATGCCATAAAGTTCGCCATTTCTATCTTAAGAAGTATAATGTTGGCTTTGGAGAATTTTTTTACTGTGGTTTCCTTAATGGTGGGTGGGGGTGGAATGCGGATATCTAGGGTGATTAGCTTATGGTCGGATCTGACCAATGAGGAGCTGACTTCAGGTGTGGATGACCGGTCACTCATGTTGGTAATAACTAGGTCTAGGATATTTTTGCTCCTGGTGGGGGTGTGGATAAGTTGATCCAGGGCATTTGAATTTATGAATTCCAGAAAGTGTTGAGTGAAGGAGTTGGTACATGAGTAGTTTTCCCAGGTAATGGTGGGGTAGTTGAAATTGCCCTTTATTAGGGTGTTTGGTTGAACCCTAATATTGTCCTGTATATCAAGAAAAGAGGAGTGGAAATACTGGGGCATGGTGGGGGATCTGTACCAAGCTACAATTTGGATTGTAGTTTTGTCCATAGTTACTTGCACTTGGATAACCTCAGACGCATTATGCTGCGGAACTAGCCTGGAGGTGTGGATATCCTTAATGAATATGGACACACCTCCGCCTTTGGTGTTCTGGTCCAGGTTAGCTGGCCAAAAAGTGTGGTATGAGTTATAGCCTGGTAATGCAATGGTGCTCTCTAGACCCTTGACCAGGTCTCAGTCACTGCACAGATATCGATGTTCTCCATTTTTAAGGAGTGCCTTGAGTGAGTGCATTTTGAGATTTTGACTTCTAGCATTGAGTAGTATTACCCTCATTTTTGCTTGCCTGTTCCTGTTATGGTGGTAAATTTGTCATTTGAACCTTGCCTAAAAAAGACACTATAGGGGTGGTGAGACCCTTTGCCAGTATCCAGAATCCCAGGGGCGACAGGTGCAGGCCATCTCTGGCAAAGCATTGTGGTTTGTTGACCATGCCGTCTAAGGCAGACAGATACTGGCTCCCCTTAGAATGACACCAGAAGCTTAGCCAATTGTTGAAGTCAATCATTTTGTCCTTGTACTGCTATATCATTCTGGGTGATGGCAGGATGCTACTGAGGGCTAGGGTCATACCTGCCTGGCCTACAAGATTGGAGAGCTCTTCCATGTCTCTTTTCATTTAGTCCAGGGAGGTACATCTCAGGTTGTGCACACCAACATGGACATTGACAGAGTCATATTTGTACTTGTTGTGGAGTGACCTGAGTGCATGGGTTATGTGGCAGATCCTGGCACCTGACTGGCAGCTGACAGTAACCTTCTCCTTGTTTAGCCTGGTGAGTGGGACATCAGTGTGCCTGACTATAGAGTCACCTATGACTAGTGTGTTGGGTACGTTGTTTTGGCTTATGTGCTGTGGTTTATTGGCACACTGACTTTGTGGGCTATGTGTCATTTTGTTGTGTTGGGGGAGTGGAGGTTGCTTATGGTTCTGCTTTGGAGGTCTCTGTTGCTTGAGCAGATTATTATTGAGAGCCTCTGCAAATGTTTTTGTGTTTCTATGCGTGGATTTTGGTGGTGCAGGTTTAGTGGGACTATGTGATGAGTGTGGTGTGGTGCAAGCGTTTACCTTCTCCTCTTGACTGTCAAGTTCAGTCTTGGTTGGAGAGAGCTTTACCTCCAGTTTGGCTAGATAAGTGCATCTCTCACATGTTGTGGTGTTGGGTGGTAGGAGAAGAGGGTTGTCTGTGTACATGAGGCAATTGCTATATTGCCCCAAGATGCCCAGATTCATCAGATAGACAGGAGAGAACACTGGGAGCTGACCCTTGGACATGCCTGAAAAAAAAAAATATTTTCCTCTAGACACGTGAGGAAAGTGAGTATAAGAGCTGTTTTTCTCTAAGCAAGTGAGAAAAGTAAGTACAAAAACTGTTTTCCTCTAGGTAAAGAGGAAGGTTAAATGCTGTAGTAATTTGTAACTTATTTAGTGCTAACAACAAGTCCTGAACAAGTTCTGAGCACAAATAAGCAAATTCAAGTGATAAAACTAAGAATCTGTACCTGGATCTTGTAGTAGATAGGCTACCTAGTGCTTACCACTCTCACAGATAAGCTTGAAATCTTCCCTCCAACACAGAAAGGCTTGCAGAACTCAGAAGCTTACAAACAGTCCTGGATACAGCAAATCTGTATCTGACTAGACTAGTTACAGGCAAGGTGGGAAACAAACCCAAACGCGCGCTTTTAAACCAGAAATTTGAAAGAGATGTAAAAACTGCCCAAACAGCCAATAAACTACAATTTCTGGAGCAGAAACCACTCTTGTGGTAGATAGGCTACCTAGTGCTTTCCACTCTCACTGATAAACTAGAAGGCTTCCCTCTAGCACAGAAAGTCTTGGGGGGGGGGGCTCAGAAGCTTGCAAGCAGTCCTGGATACAGCAAATCTATATCTGGAATACACTAGTTACAGGAAAGGTAGGAAACAAGTGCAAACGCGGGCTTTTAAATCAGACATTTGAAAGAGGTGGAAAAACTGCCCAAACTGCCACAACCTAAATAACAGTGTGTTGTGTGTATCTAACACATAGGTGAATATTTTACATAAAAGTGTAAGTGTTGTGTCTATTGCTTATGGTGTATGGTTTGGTACACTTGTATGTCTCCTTGAGTTTTGTGATGACTGATTAGTTTTGCATAGCTTGTCTATTCACAGGTCCATATCAATTCAGCGAAAATCAGTTCATCGAGTGGTATTTTCAGTGCAATTGCATTGAACATGCCATCTGTTGAACTGTTCATACTGAGATCATCATACAGTGAGCATTGGGAAATTTGCCCTTTCCCCAAGTGCAATCTCAGAGCTAGTATATATAATTAATGGGGGGTGTAGGGGGTGCAGTCCCTCACATGAGGGGAATTTGATGAATGGCATTTCCAATTAAATGTTGTTCGTTGAAGTGACAATTTGCTGAAGTCATATAGATCCTTATTCACAGACTGGATATGAATTTGCTGTGACAGTGTTAGCAGTGCAGTTTCCAGACTATGTGGCATGGCCTTCAGTTCAACATTGGTATTGCTCATGCCTCACACACCATCAGTGTGTTAGTAAAAACAATGTTATAACCTAGATTGCCTTGGCACTTGAGAAGGTACCTATTTAATCACAGATGTTCAAAAAAAGCACACCCTGCAAGGCAACGTTGGTTTCGTTTCTGTCTCCAGCTCCTTGGTTGTTTGTTTTATTTAAAAAGCACTGCTATAGTCTAGGTTGACTGACACTTGTGCAGGTACCCATTTGACAGGAGCAGTTTATAATGCACTCACCCTGCAGGTCAACATTGGCATTGTTTCTGTCTCCAACCCCTTGTTTTGTTTTTTTTTTTTTTTTTTTTTAACACTGCTATAACCTAGGTTGATTGTCACCTGAGTGGGTGCCAATTTGAGAACAACAGTTCATAATCAGAAAGCATGTTCCAAAATATTTGCTGTAAGCCTTCTGATTCCTGATTGTTTCTGTAGAGAATGCATACAGTTGTACACATGCAATACTATTATTAATAGATATATTACAAACTATTTCTATAGTTGTTTTGATTGAACATATCACATTCTTTTCAGTACTGTACTCATTATATTGATGTGTGTTCAGCCAAATATTATACTGACTGTGTCAGAAGTTTGTCATATGGTGTGTCTGTTGTCAACAAAAGTGTCCAACAACTTTCTCTTCATTTATACAATGGCATGTTTTGTCTGTTCATATACATCATTGAATGCAGACAGTGAAATATATTTGTTGACCATTCATATATTTTCTACAGAACTAATGACAAGTGTGTATGTTTTGCATGTGTCTAAACATAAAATTGTTCAGTAAAGAATACTGTTGTCCTTCTTAGGAATACAACATATAGGGCCATGAATAGTAATGCCCATAAAGGATGTGTGTCAGTCCCTGTGGAAATTGTCATCATAGTGATATTGTATTGTTCTGATTTTCTTGGGAGTTTTCTGAATGGCAGACATTTTGTTTTCTTTTCTGTTGTGTTTTACAATTAATCTTTACAGAACATGGTACCCGAGGACATTAACCAATCCAAAGATGCCAACATGTACATGCAAGGCTGCTGCCCAAATCATGCAAAGAAGATGGTGATGATGATGTAGAGGAGGAGGAGGAGCCTGGACCTGTCCCTGCCCAAGACATTCTACCTGCACCCCAGAGGAGACATTGCCATGGCCAAGATAGAGATGATTTTCAGGAAGAGATCTGGGAGGTCATCATCAATGTGTTCCAATCACAGATGAGGGACATGATGGGGATCTTCTTTGTTGAGATAGCATTGGCTATGCAGGATTCATTCATAATGATAGCTCGTAAGATCCTTCGGGAGTCTGATTCACATCACCCTGGTCCCTCCAGTCAATAGGTATTACCTGTGTGCTCCATTTGTGTTCTGCTGACACTATGGTGATTGGTATTTAATTTAATGGATAGTCTATATGCACTCTTTTGCATGCATACCATGTATCTGTTATGCGCATGTATTATTATTGTGTGACATTTACTTCAGTTTCAATGAGTGCATGACACACATTAATGCATTACATTGTTCACATACATTCAGCAGTCCATGCATTACGGCAGTTAATCTGTTGATAGTGCTGCAACAGGCAACCTGTAAACATGTGTCTTACTGAGACAACTGACAGATAACATATGTTGCCCATAGTCCAAAACTAACGTCATGTGCCTTGGATCTCTGTTTTGCCATATCAGGTATGCGCAACATATAGACATGTCATTCCACATGGTTCTGGATGACAGTTGTCATGATGTTCCACTCTCGGGAGCTGGGGTTATGTCATGGTTTGTGCAATACTGATGTCATGTGGGTTCAGATACAGATATATCCTGTCTGTGTGCAGGCTTCCTTATCCGACTGCATCATACAGCAAGGTAATGTTAATATGTGCGCAATGTCACAGATTAAACATTCTTTTACAGCACATTACAACATGTTTGCTGTTTGTAGAATTTCAACACCATTCATGTAGTGATATTGGTGTACACCATCCACAAATAGTTGTACAGATTATGATTGTGCATGTGTGTGCGCACATAGTATGATACTTACTGCCACAGAAATGCACCCTTGACAGGATAATTGGGCTGGTTTCTGTTTCTCTGCCTTTAATAGCCAGTATTTTAACTCAGATATACTTGTTTGCTCAAGCTGTTCTAAGCTGCAGAGAGACTTTTCTACTGCTCTGCTGTGATATTTGAAAAAAAATAAGTGTTTATTTTCAATTGTCTTCTGCACTTATGTTTAATACATATCTCTGTAATCTGTACAACTATTTTTTTCTCACCCACCCACCCAGTTGTTGTGGTGGTCTTAAGTCTTGGTGGCTTTGAGTTGCCCGCCTCTGGTATAAACTTGATACTGGACACTCCCCCCAGTCACATTACATCAGCTCATTCTACTGTTTATAGTGAGAACTTAGCAAAGGCCCACCCCATTAGCTTCTGAATCTTGAATTATCTCATTATTTTCTGTCTCTTCAATTTCTACTATTAAAAAAAAAAAACTGCACCTCTTTCTACTTCATTTTGCTGTTTGCCATATTTATTACTGCTTGTTGGTAGCCTCACTAAATTGATGACACTGTTCTACTGAGTCGCTGCTTTGTTGGTTCTGTCTGTTACTGTTGTGATTTGTGATCTATTGTTTCAAAGCAATCTACTGATTAATTATATTTCAGTGCTATCTACTGCAATTCATTGCTGTTTGGTACATTTTGCTGCATTTCGCTGCTGTTTGTATTTTTTCATACTGCAAGTGCTAAATTTTTACTATAAGTGAATAATCTGTGCTTCACTGTGTGGTTTTTCTTACTGAGTTCTTTTGAGTAGCATAGTCTCAGTATCCTGAGCTTCAGCTGAACAGTTTTAAACCCTTTTTGAGGTATTCCAGCTATAAGTTAACTGTTTTTTTTCTGAAAAAAAGTTCTAAGCTTCTTTTCCGCCTTTCCTGTTTCTAGAGTAGTTCAGATACAGATTTGCTGTATCCAGGACTGTTTTGTAAGTTTCTGAGTTCCAAAGACCCTTCTGTGTCAAAGGGAAGCCATCCAGCTTATCAGTGGGAGTGGTAAGCACTAGGTAGCCTATCTACCATAAGAGGAGGGGTTTCTGGCTCTGAAATTGTAGTTTACTGGCTGTCTGGGCAGTTTTTTTTCTATCCCTTTCAACTTTCTCTTCTCTCTTTCACTTTAATTAGCTTATTTGCCAGCACTTCATCAGGCTTTCTGTAGCAATTATTGTAGCACACATAAGTGCTATCAGCACTAGACATCCTTTAAGGAAACAGTTCCAATACTTAGTAATGATGACCATCCGTCCTGACATGTCTAAAGGTCAGTTTCTTGTGCTTTCTCCTATTAACCTGGTGAACTTGGGCATTCTGAGGCAGTGTAGCAACTGCCTCATGTACACATACAACCCTCTCCTCTTACCTCCCAACACTCAGACTTGTGAGAGATGGCCCTATATCTCCAAATTGGAAGCCATGCATTCTCCCGACAAGGCAGAAATGCACTCGACCACCACAACACAGCACAAACCACAAGACACATAGCTTAACTACACAGTGTGCCCCTCAACCTAAAGTCAAAGTCAAAGTAAACTTTATTGTCATTCAGAAATCACACACGTGCAAAAACTGAATGAAATTCTGTATCTCCAGACTCAACGTGCAGATAACATATAGACTATTTTCACAGACATTTACACATGTAACACCTGGCTATTACATCACAGACATGCAGGTAGACAGACTAATATTGCACATAATTAGAAACACATTTTAAGACTTTTTGAACTGAACACTTACTTGCATGAGACTTAGTATTGCACAGGTACTTGGTTAAGACATTGCATTGATCCTTGCACAGAAAGAGACATTGAGTATTGCACTGTGAACATTAGAGTATTGCACTATGGACCTTAGAGTATTGCACTATGGTTAATTTCTGAATTTGCATGTATTGCACTGAAAGAAGAGATCTGTTACTGCATTGCTACTGCCCTAGATGGACTATAAGTTACAGTCATGGTGAATATTGCACTAAGTATTAAGTGAGACTGGTAACCAGGTTCTTGCACAATTTGAGACAGTTCCTACTGACCCAGTTAGATATCATGGAGTGTAGTGGTTATTAGAGTTCAGCAGCCTGATGACGTTAGGGAAGAAGCTGTTCCTGAATCTCGTAGTTCTGCAACGTAAGCTTTGGAAACACTTTCTGGATAATAGATGCAGGAAAAGTCTATAAGCAGGGTCAGTGCAGTCTTTAATTATTCCTCTGGACCTGCTGAGACATCTGGATAAGTACAAGTCATGGATAGGTGGTATGGTGGTCTTAATGATCCTGTCGGCTGTCTTCACCACTCTCTGGAGGGATTTGCGCTCAGAGGTAGAGCAGCTTCCATACCATACTACAAGGTTGTTCATCAGGATGCTTTCGATCATACCTCTGTAGAAGGTAGTGAGAACTTGTAAAACAAACAACAGACCTGGGAAGGCATACAATAAAGCTCACAGGCAGTCAAATTCTCTTCCTTTAATGTCACAACCAAAGCACAAAAACAAGGCTCTGCATTAACGTTCTGAATTACGTTTTCATTTGTAAAACTTTATCAGATGTGGGCTGTCACAACAGACAGCTTCCACCTGATGTTACACACGTGGAATGAGTGTTACACATTTCTGACCACTGTCGCAATCATCACTTTGAAATGCGGCATAACTGCAATTATAAGAACAACTTTACATTGGCATCAACAAATAAGTTCAAGCATTACAATACACACTATAAATATGGAATAGAAACATCATGGGAGGATCCTGAAATACTAAATAAAAAATAAGCTATCCTGTATGGCAGAAATTTACCACTATGCCTCAAACATTAGCAAAAATTAAACATTCGATAAAAATCAGCACTGCTTTGCCAGAGATGGCCTGCATCTGTCTCCCCTGGATTTCTGGGTACTGGCTAAGGCTCTTGCCACCCCTATAGTGCCTTTTTAGGTGATGTTTCAAAGACCAAATTACTACTGTAACAGCTATAAATAAATACAATCTGAGGGTCATGTTGCTCAACACTAGAAGTCTAAATCTCAAGATGCACTCACTCAAAGCACTCCTCAAAATAGAGAATATCGACATTTGGGCTGTAACAGAGGCCTGGTTTAAAGCAGCAGAAAGCACCCCCTGAGCTACCAGGCTATAACTCATTCCACACCTTTTGGCTCCAGAACATGGACCGAACTCCAAAGGTGGTGGTGTCTCCATATTCATAAAGGATATGCACACCTCCAGACTAGTGGCCCAGCATAATGCATCTGAGCTACTCTAGGTACAACATTGGGTAAGATGGTGATTCAGGTCGTAGCCTGCTATAGGTCACCAACCATGTCCCAAGACTCTCACTCCACATTCCTAAACACCCTGAAAACTATTAAGACCCTACCCAACACTCTCATACTAGGTCACATTAACTACCCTTCCATCAGCTGGGGAAACTACTCATGCCCCAATGCACTGGCCCAATGCTTCCTGGAAATTATCAGTTCCAGTGCCCTGGACCAGTTCTTTTTTACCCCCACTAGAGGAAGCAACATCCTTGACCTTGTTATTACTAACATGGGCAACCATTGCTCTACACCAATAGTCAATTGCTCCCTGGTTAGGTCTAACCACAATCTAATCACCATGGAAATCCACCCCCCCCCCTGCAAAGGTATCCACCATGAAAAACTTCTCCAAAGCTGACGTTGGACTCCTAAAAACAGAGGTGGCTAACTTCACGGCACCCATGCCAATGGAAAATAGATGCATGACTCTCGAATCATACACCGATGCATTGTATGAACATGCACATAAATGCATGGAACTAGCAATACCCAACAGAACCAAGATGCTCTCCTCCAAAAAAAAAGGAAGCCAGTCTGGTGGTCCCCCACCATTAATAAACTCTACAACAGAAGGAAGAAACTGTTGCAGAAAAAGGTGAAGTCCCAAGACTGGAACAATTCCCTTATTGGCCTCAACAAAAAGTTGAGATCCCTCAGCAAAACCTCCAAAGCTAGCTATGAACGGAGAATTGTGGCAGACACTAAAAATAAACGCAAAGCCTTCTATAATTATATCAAGAATCTCCATGGCAATACCCAGATTTGCTCTGAGTTACTACACAATGGTACCTCCTATACTGAACCAATCAATAGAGAAGAACCAGCAACTGTGAACTGTGTATATGAATTTAATAACCAAGAAAAGCAAGAAATGACATAACAGACCAGTTTTGGCTAAGGGGTTAGCCCAGCCTTCATCAGTGTAAAAGATTTTAAATAACTTCTAATCCTTATATATCATTATTAACAATTAATGAAGTCATGCAATTGGTAAGCTCATAAATATTCATTCAAACCTGGGTGGAACAAACCACCTAATTTAACCACTTTTTTTTTTTTAATTCAGTTTTGAGTGCCAACCAGTTTGTTGTTTCTGTCACCTATTATTCTATCAATAATAATGAAATTAAATGTTGCAGTGGTGTGTTTCAAAGTATGTTTGAACAGAGCACTGCACATCCTTTTGTGTTAGCCATCACTAAGGTGTTCAGAAATGCGTAGCCTAAGAGGTCTAGAAGTTTGTCCAATGTAGAATGCATGAGAACTACAGGTGGCAAGATATATCAGCCAATCTTTACTGCAGTTAGCAAAAAACTTAATGTCAAATACCATCCCACAATTACTGCTATAAAATAGTTTAGACTTGAGCACCTTATTACAATAGCTACAATGGCCACAAGACATACAACCACATAACTTGTCACCAGAGATACTAGTTTGTATAGTATCTTTGTATGTTGGCTGGTGATGGTGTTTGTAGTGGTTAAAGTAAGAGCCCAAATTCCTCTCTTTTCTAAATGAGAAACGGCAAAAGTACTTAAATATTGTGATAAAAGATTGTCAGCTAATAGAATATTCCAATGTTTTCTAATGATGTCAATAAGTCTATTGGTGTTCCTACCATATGTGGTGGTAAAACGGAGAATATTTGTTTTGTGTTGTGACTGCTTTTTGTATTTGAGAAGGTCCTTTCTATCCAAGTTGGCGGGATAATTGCTAGCTGTATATACATGACTCATACTGTAACCTCTTCTTGGAACCTATGAATCAGGTCTTTACGAAAAAACTCAAAAGAGTTCTCATCTGAACAGATATGTCTCATCCTAATAAATTGAGATTTGGGAATGTTTTTGGCAATATGAGCAGGATGAAAGCTGGATGCATGGAGTAAGGTGTTATATTGTGGGTGTTTGCGAAATACTTCTGTATGTAGAGTGTTGTCATCTTTCCTGCTTACAAGTACATCCAAATAGTTAATCCTGTCTGGATGGTAGTTGATTGTAAATTGTAAGCCCCACTTGTTATCATTAAAATAACCTACAAATTCCATGAGGTATTCCACATCAGACCTACACACCATCCAGCGATCATCCAGATATCTGCACCATATGTCAATTGATTTCAAATAGATGTTATGCATAACATCATAAATAATATGTTCCTTTATGTAAGTCATGTACAAATCAGCATATATAGGGTCAAATGATGCCCCCATTGCTGTGCCACACACCTGTAGATAACATTGCTTACCAGAGAAAAAAAATGTTCTTGGTGAAGAACGTATTCTGTTAAACAGATGAGAAAAGTGTTGAATCCAGGTTTATAGAGACCTGATTTGTGTAGCCAATATTCAATGGCGTCCAAGCCAGTCCAGTGTGGTATGTTTGTATACAAAGCACAAACATCTAATGTGCATAGTAGCCAGTGATCCACAATTTGCATTTCGTTTATTATATCCAAGAATTCCGTGGTGTCTTGAATTCTGGATCTCACCCATTTTAATAATGGTTTGAGATATTGTGTTAAAAATTCTGAAAAAGGTTCTGTCAAAGAACCATTGCCAGCCACAACTGGTTTACCCGGGGGATATTGAAGGTCCTTATGAATCTTGGGTAGAATATATATGTATTGGCTGGTTGGGTCTGAAACCATGAGATGGTATTTGTTTTTTTCTATAATAATACCTTCCTGAAATGCTGATTCCAAAAATGTACCAAGTTATTGTTTGAACATGAAAGACGGATCCAGAGACATTTTGGTATAATATCTGCCATCCTGAAGTTGTCTCTGAGCCTAACTGTCATATTGTACCCGGTTTATAACTACCACTGAACCACCTTTGTCTGCAGAAATAATCACCAAGTTCTTATTGTTGGTGAGTTCCTGCAAAGTCATCATATCAGTCTTTGAGAGATTATTAGGCCTAGTATGAGTCATACATGAATGAAAGTGTAGATCTTTGAGTATACTATTTTGAAAAAGGCTCACACTATGGTGCATTGGTGGAACAAAGGTGGATTTGTGGTATTTAAATGTATCCCCAGATTGGTTGTCAATAGTAGTAGCATGAAAATGCAATTAGAGATTTAATAATCTGCAGAATGCTATCACATCTTGTGCTTGTGTATCCTCTGGAACAAAAAAAAAATAGGTATAAAAGACAGGCCTTTATTTAACAATGCTATTTGTGAGTTAGATAATGTTACATCAGAAATGTTTAATACATTAGTTTTCAAACATTGGTCTACTTGTTCACCAAAAGTTCCATTAATCCTTCCATACTCTTTATTTTTGCAATGTTTTCTGCCTGCCCTGTTGTAAGGCCTAAAGGGATGGCACTATTATTGTGTTTAAGAGTGGGAGAATCTGGGGTCTGCCATGTATCTAAATCTGTGCCAGAAGATGAATCAGCCCCAGATGACTCTGTGTACGTGCTACATTTCCTAAGAATAGATTTGGGACATTTCCATTTTGGAGTAATATTATTTTGTTAATCCCCCCATCAAATCTAACAAGCCTGGTGTAATTAAATGGATGTCCTTTATCATAATCTGTTTGATCCTTGTGGAACTTCTTAAGCTTCCTGTCTTTGAATTTTTTTTTTGAATACCTCCTATACTGAGCCAACAGATAATGCCAACATATTAGCTGACAGATTCAGTGCCAACTTTGCCCCTTTCTCCCCCAAAGGAAAAATCTCAATGCCAGAAGAATGCCAGCACCCAACATTACTGCAGCACAGGTTAAAGCTGCATTGTCTAAGGCCATGAATATAGCTTCCATGGGACCCAACAATATCCCTGGCTGTGTTCTAAATGAATTACAAAGTGAAATGGCACCACATCTGTGTGCTCTGTTCACTAACAGCCTCACCTCAGGCTTTGTCCCTACCAAATGGCACACTGCTACAGTCACCCCTCTCCATAAAAAAGGAGTGAATACAGACCCTGGAAATGATTGCCCCATTAGCCAGACGAGTCTGATATGTAAGGCTATGGAGCACATCATTATGGACATAATTAGGAAGGATATAGGGAATCTCCAAACTCTAGATCCCATGCAATTTGGTTTTGTGAAAGGTAGATCGGGTTGCTATTACGTTATCGAAAGATAATGCAATCGAATGATCAAAACATTGAAATGGCAGCATTTCAAAGATTGCATTATGGGGTCACACTACAGTGAGGATTGGAATATTTGCCCTTTCCTCACTGTATTGTGATCTCGGAGTTGGAAAATTTATTTAGCGGGGGGTGGGGAGTGCAGTCCCCTACAGTACAAGCTTCAAAATGCTGCCATTTTGAAGTTTTGATCATTCAATTACATTATCTTTCGATAACATAATATGAACCCAGGTAGATCATGCCTGCTCAACCTGGTTGACTTCTTTGAGTCAGTCACCAGAGCGGTGAATAAAGGTAAGGCAGTTCATGCAGCCTATCTTGAGCTGGCCAAGGCCTTTAATACCATTCCTCACTCAGGAATTATTGATAAATTCAGCAATCTAGGAATCAACGCCTATATCATTAGGTGGGTTGCAAACTGGCTTACAGATAGAACTCACAGTGTGAAAGTAGGAGACTCCAAGTCAGAATGCCGACCAGTCACGAGTGGAATCCCACAGGGATTGGTCCAGGGTCCTCTTGTGTTTTGCATCTACTTCTCAGATGTCCAGGCCAACACGGAGGGACTCTGGCTGACCAAACTCACAGACAACTGTAAGCTGGGAGCCATTATTAACTCCCCAAGTTATGTAGACATCCTACAGAAAGGCCTTACTGAGACCAATGACTGGTGTTAAAACCATGACCTTAAGCTTAATACCAAAAAACGTGTCGTCATCCCCTTTGGGAAAAACTCAGTTCCCACTAATTACCACACTGATGGGAGCAAACTGAACACTGAAAGCATTATAAGAGATCTGCAACACAGGTTGACAGCAACCTCTCCTTTGACCACCACATTGTCACTGTGGTCAGAAAGTCCTTCTATGTGGCACATCTCATTACCAAGGGTTTTGCATCCAGGAAGAAAGAGGTCATCATTTCTCTCTACTCTTCCCTCATTAGAACAATCATAGAGTATAATGCTAATTTTGGCATGTACCTCACTAGACACCTGCAATAGCTGGAGAGGCAACAAAAGTACCTCACAAAGAGGATCCTAGGCCTTAAACACATGACCTACATGGACAGACTCAAAAAACTCCAGCTCTTCTCTGTCTCATATCATCTACCTAGAGGCGATCTCTGCTTGACTTAAAAATGTCTGACCCAGCTCTGTTAGAAATGTTACATCTAAACAAATCCCAATCCCTCTGCATGACACACTCCAGAGACCTCAACCTTATTACCACAATCAACAGAACATGCTGGAGGGACAGGTTCATAAACCAGAGACTGCCCATGCTCTGGAGTAGACTTCCCATACATGTCAAGCAGAGCATCTCACTAACCCTCTTAAAGCAAAATCTTGATGAGTGGATGGGAAATAGAAAGTTCACCCCAGGGATCACTCCAGCGGCTCTACTTGTCAGAGGCACTAGGAACTAAGGTTGGGTGGCATGATGCCAGGGGGTAATTCTATGGGCTAGGCTTGTAAAGGCCCCAGGGACATTAGCCTAGTACACACCTATGAACAAGTAAACATTCAAAGATGTATGGCTGATGTGCTATAATGATGCTCAATTGGGTGTCCTCTGCTTTGTAATGAGCATTGTGGTTGACATACACATGCATTTCTTTATTTGGCATTTGCATGACAGTATATGTGTATGTGATTGCAATGTTTAACTTATTTGCCTGTGCTTTCTGATGTGACATGATTGCACATTACTGGAATGTGTGTTTTATACATATTGAGTTTTGTGGACATTAGCAGTCAATCTGGCCATTTGACAAGCATTTTCCATTTATTTAAATGTATGTCTGTGTGTCTTCTACAGCACCCTGTGTGTTTTACACATGTATTACCATTGTGTAAAGCACACAGGGTGCTGTACACATGTATTACCATTGTGCCAACTTATTGTGTCCTGTTTTACCATCATGTGGTCCCATGCTGGCCACCACTCTCCCACCTTAATATATCTGTTGTAATTATTGCAGGTATGTTTGCCTTTGTCAAAACTTCTGTCCATTGCCATTTATTAATTTGACTTAGTGAACATGTGCCAAATGTATGGGAATTTTACAACATGGGACATGTGTGCACAAGTCGCTGGCTAATCCTTGCAATACATCCTTGTTCTCATTCCACTTTGTGTTAGCTAGTGTAGTTTTTCTACATCCATATTTACAACCTGCTATATTCACTATTCTGTCATGTTAAAATTTTTAACATATTACATGTCATTAGTGTATGTATATGTATTGACCTTGATTTCATATACATTCCATCTATGCCTCTGGCATGCACACATGCACATGTACACTTGTGTGTTGCCTTTGACATGGCATATGTGTAACATACACACATTCCATTGCACATTTCTTTTGGTTGTGTACACTTACATTTGTATACAGCAGCCTTTGGTGATGATCTTCTGCAGTATTGTTTGGCACCGTGTTTGTTTTTTTGCCTTTAACATGCATGGTTATAGACTTGGTTCTATCATCTGGAGTTATGTACCACTGCTTGAACTACATTTGCTCATCTGTGATGTGGTTTGGCTAACACCTGCATTACTAACAGACTATTTAGATATGTATTTATTCACCTAATTTGTACTGTCATCCTGATATATTACCCTACAACACACATTTACCATTGGTCATACACATCCAGGCATGACTTTCACACAGTTGGCAGCATGTGCTAATATGATAGTGCATAGGTGGATTTTTTTTTCTGAATTTCACCATGACTGGTATGCATCCTCACCCTGTTTTTCAACTTTCCATTGCCCATGCTGTGCAGTGTGCAGTCTGGGTAACTTATCTTTTCTTACCTTTTTTTCCAACCTTTGTTTGTCTTGTGTTGTGTTTTTCTTCTCTGGGTATACCTGCTGCGCTTACCTTCACTTCCACTCTCCTTATGTTTACCTTTCCTTCCATTCTTTAAATTAAAAAAATGGGGCCTATTCCCACCAGAAAAAATATTCTCCATGCCCCTCTGACTTTCCCTCAGATTTTCCTTTTCCAACATTCCTATTATTTGATACTCTTCTTCACCCATACCCCACATCTTCTTTTTCTATACATACTTTCCTTGGGTGTATGCATTATTCAACACAGGTCCTGAACACATTTTTAGCAACTGTTAGCTATGATGATGTGGCCGTGATGGTTCTTCACCTTTATTTATTTATTTATTTTTTGTTAATTAGGAGATTTATGGATTTCATTGGAATCCGTAAATCCAAGCCAATATATTATCTAATGCTACATGTATTATGTAAATATCTGTAGTTGTCTTGGAGTTTAATGTAATGAGTCATGTGAATATATGTGTGTTACAAATGGCCTTGCAGCTTTGAAGCAGGTATTATAAATTAGTAGATGACATATGGAAATATCCATGATTGTTTAAGATGTTTTTGTGTGTACCCTTACAAGTGTATGTTATGATTGCCATACAAATTACTGTGGGATACTTGGTATTTTTAGTGTGTGTGTGTGTGTGTGTGTGTGTGTGTGTGTGTGTGTGTGTGTGTGTGTGTGTGTGTGTGTGTGTGTGTGTGTGTGTCAGTAACCTTCCATAGTTGTCTATAACTAACCTTACTGTACAGATTTTATCTTTCGACAACTGTCAGGATTCCTGATGTGTGATCATCATTCCACTTGTTTGGTCATGTACAATGTTATTGGACAACAATTTTTTTATAATTACGGATTACTTATGCATTTCAATAGTGCACTGTTGGAATTGCAGAATTCCATTGAGAGTTGAGATATTCTGAGTTTCTTGTCATACATTAGCATATTACAATGTTATCCTCAAGTTTCGTGCTAATATCGGCATAGTGCACCAGATTCTGCAAACTTTAAGGAATCTCCCCCTATATATTTCCATATTGCTTTTTTTCATAATGATGTTTATGTTATCTCAATGGTAAAAAAAAAAATCTGAAGTTTTATAAAGAAAAAATGTTGATATAATTTATGTATAAAAACACTGCAGGAATTGAGGCATTGTGGTTTTACTATTCGGTTTTCCAAATACATACCAAGCTTTTTTATGTGCTTTCAACATTCTTACTAAAAAAATAAATGAAAATACATAAAATAAATGTTTTGGAATAAGATGTCACTGAAGCATAAAAAGTTGTAGCGAAAGTGGTGTGGTACATAAAGTTTTTGAGCTGGAGCTAATTATGTACCACTGCTGGTGTAGGAATTAGTATATGTTTCTAACAGCTACTAGTTTATGAAATTGATGTAATTCATCATTAATCTGTTATTTTTTTTTCTGAATGGGATAGTCTTCTCAAGTTAGAAATGACAACAGAGATGAGTTTAACAAACAATGAGGTGGAAGGGGTAGACCTCTCTCTCTCTCTCTCTCTCTCTCTCTCTCTTTCTCTCTCAGTTTTGTTTTAATTTTGCACCTTATGCAAAATTGCTTGGAGATTAATTAATTTTCAGTTAGTCACAAATATTCCTTCATATGTGTCAATTTTGTTTTAAATTAACAAGATGCATTAGGCATCAATACTTCTTTGCAGTGTTGTTTGCTTTTTTTCCAGCATAGGTGACTTTCTTAGGCAAACATCCTGAAAGTGAAAATGAAAGGGATCTAGCCTAATTCTATTGGTAATGGATCATTTACAGCTCATACTTTTAACTGCTATACTATACTGTTAGAGAGTTTCAAGCATACTGTTGGCAGTGATGAGGCAATGATACAAACATCTACAGCAGGTTATGTTGAAGGAATTATAGCATGATGCAGAAAGAAGAAAATAATATAAACAAGAGGGGGCACGCCAAATTTATGATGCAGCATTATTTTTTGTTTGTAAAGGTATGTTTGTAGATGTTCATACACCTGACAGTTCAACCATTTGTCTTCAAGTCTCAGAAAATATGTATATTTTGCTCTTACTCCAATTATACTTTTGTTATCTTTTGTAATTCTAGGTACTGGGGCTTTATATCTCTACAGAGTTTGAATAAATACCATTGTACTTGTACTCATCTTTATTCTTCTTGCAACTCTGTTATTTCATGGCATTTTCTTAGATTTGTTGATGTGTTATATACATCTTGAAGAATTGTAGCTACATATCAGCTTTTGTTCTGCGTTGCAGTCTTTAGATAACACTTGAAAAGATTTTATTTATTTTGGATGAGCATCAACTTAACACAATGGCTATTTAAAAAAAAAGATGCAGATAAAGCATGAAAGTACCATTTGTCTGTTAGTCAGAGACTACACAGACAGCAATCAAATGAGGGGCAGAAGGGCAATGATTGTACTAAAATGTATAGAGAAGAGAAGATTATCTCAGAAGTGATGAGCCCACCTGTATTTGGGCAAATGAAAGGTAGTCATTAAATTGGAAAAGTCAAAGCTACACTCTCTTGTAAATAGTGACAAAGAAATGCTTACAAAATATGGAAATGGGCCACAGATCTGATCTACATCATGACCTATTTCAGAACTGAAAGGGCCATGGCAGATACTAAGCTACAAGTATTTTAGAAGCTTTAAGGAACAAAGACTGACAAGCTGTAGAAGCATTTGATGAAATTATAAACAGAATTCTTGGAGGTTGGACAAACAGAAGTCTATTGCAAAGAGAAAAAAACATACCTGGGATGGCTGCCAAGTTAACAGTGGCAAAAAAAAGGAAAATCTGAACAAAAAAAAAATCTTAAAAATAGTTGAGACAGGGGTTTCTTGGTCCCTTACCACCTTTGACTTGCTGCATAATTTAAATAAAAACAGACCTTGTACGCCAGGTGTTTTTTTAATGTGTATATGACGAACGTTAGGAAACAAACAAAAAAAAAGGTTGCACAAATTACAATGATTTTTTCCCTGAAATAATGATAGTTGATTATTTCTTTATTTTTTTATTACACATATGTGGAAAAGAAAAGATAAATAGCTGGTGATTCATTTTTGAATTGTAGGATAATGTTTAGCTA